>NC_137066.1:14627622-14740122 GCF_032717465.1 Coenobita brevimanus
GTGTGGGTGAATGAGGGACAAACAAACAACGCGATATATATATATATATATATATATATATATATATATATATATATATATATATCTATATATATATATATAGATATCTATACCTACATACATATATATAAGAGCCTCGTTGTTTGTTTGTTTGTTAGTTTGTCCTTCAATCACACACAACCAAGGGCCAGAAACCCCAGACCCATTTACATTGAAACAAGGATGGTTTTAGGGGGGTCAAAACTCAGATCTGGGTCATTTGAGGTCACCGTTGGAGTGTATATATATATATATATATATATATATATATATATATATGTGTGTGTGTGTGTGTGTGTGTGTGTGTGTGTGTGTACAGTATAAATATGTGTGTGTGTGTGTGTGTGTATAAAGGTAACTTCCTAAGCTGCCCTGAATCAGCTGGAGGTAGGACGAATCAACTACAAGAACGTCATCACATTCAAGGGTCTAAATCTCCATTTCATTTGAGGCAGTGGCGTCACGATGGTTGCTGGCGCCCCGGGACAAGGTCAATAATGGCGCCCCCAACCCATCCCACCCAACCTCCATTTCCCCAGATTAATTTCTCTGAGATTCATCACTTAATTTCTGAGGCCCATGTAATTGGAATTATCTTTCTGTTAGCAGGTGAGTATAATGATACATAATGATAAATTTTAATGGTATTAAAAATGAAAAGACTAAGATAAACGGTACAGTATAGACTAATGCAAGTCCAAGGTGTACTGAGTAGGCAATAAGGTCATGATGCACATTTTGATAATAAGAAAGTAGGTTAGAGTACAGTTGAGAAATACAGGCTACACAGAGAGAAAAACATATTAGCAATACCAGATATGACACAGTAAGAGGATAGAATATATATAAAGAAGTGACTAAACAGGAAAAAAGTAAAAAAAAAAAAAATAATAACTATATGACACTGTAGTATACTGGGTGTCTTGATTTTTGTGCTAGCCATTTATTACCACAACCTTTATGCCTGTCTCTCCCGTCTGCCAGACAGTTTTACGTAGTTGAAAGAATACGCATTAGAACAGCATGATCCATTTGACATCAATAACTTATTTATGTCACAGTCAGACGATTTTATTCTGGATATTATGAGATCTCGTAGTGGTTGGGTAATCCTTTTCAATATGAAAGAGAGAGAGAGAGAGAGAGAGAGAGAGAGAGAGAGAGAGAGAGAGAGAGAGAGAGAGTATAATACCCCACTTACATGGAAGAAGGCGCTGCCAAAATAAAAATGTTCCCGGATCGCAGGCTTGAATACCATTATGTAAATCTTGGTGAGGTATTGAACACAAGCCTCCGGCCCACCACAGCCAGTTTTCGTAAAGGTCCTGAAGCAGAAATAGTGCATGATATGAAATGTTTATAAGTTTCTTTTGACATAGAGAACTAGCGCTGGAAAGGGACTCCCTCTCGTGGTGGCACCGATATAACAGGTAAGTTCCATCGCCCGGTTATCCAAACGTCCCTCAGCCACCTCCCTATCCCCCAAAAGTATGATGGTGGATTGCAGGATAAGGGCAACTTCCAGACTAGAATGAATGACAGTTACTTCATTACGTTCCGGATTATGGTAGACACTGACGGTCCTGCTGGTAGATGATTACGGTAGGCTTTGGCGGTACTGTTGTTAAATGATTATGGTAGGCTTTGGCGGTACTGCTGCTAGATGATTATGGTAGGCTTTGGCGGTACTGCTGCTAGATCATTATGTAGGCTTTGGCGGTACTGCTGCTAGCTGATTATGTTAGGCTTAGGCAGTACTGCTGCTAGATGATTATGATAGGCTTTGGCGGTACTGCTGCTAGATAGTTATGGTAGGCTTTGGCGGTACTGCTGCTAGATGGTATTGGTAGGCTTTGGCGGTACTGTTGCTAGCTGCTTATGGTAGTCTTTGGCGGTACTGCTGCTAGATGATTATGGGAGGCTTAGGCGCAAGTTTTCAAAGCCTGGGCGTTTCGTTCAGCGTTCTTCAACTACTTCTCTACCAGAAAGCTCTCCTTAGCTGAATAATATCGTGTGGAGGCAGCAAGAATAAACCAATAAAATACATCATCGTAAAGAAGTGAAACCTCATCTTTGCGGCTGGTGCTAATATACACTTTAATTTAACACCACCAGTTTTTATTCAACCGACACAAACCATAGTAGTCAGCGGTGTGTAAAACTAATCTTTCTCTGCTGTTAGTGGATCAAGGAATTTTAATCTGGCTAGCACCAGGCGATTTGTTCACTCGTTTGTAATACGGAGTAGATGTTGGGTTGAAGATCGGGAATGCTATTGGTTTGCTGGGATATGTAAGAGAGGAAGGAGCGGATAGAGAATGCTGTTGTAGAGGTATCGTTGTGTGGGTTCTCATACCTCGTTGGTGTGTCTTTCTCTTACCCTCTTGTAATCCTCTGAGTCTCTCCTTCCCCGTTCTGTCTCAGCTTTGTTGTGTTCGTGGTGTACGTATTTAATTTTTCCCCCTTCCAGAACCCTGGGGAATGGGATACTGACATGTCACAGTGCACAGGGGTTTATTGTGGGTGAATACCGGTTATACAAGGTAGAGGTGTGTGCTGTCTCTCCGGTACCCAGTGTCTGTCTGCCTCAAACATTCTGTCACCTTTGCAGGAGGCATGGTCCGGGTGACCTGTAACCAATGCATTCTTCAATATGCCGATTAAACTATCAGAAAATTGGATTCCTATGCATTGTTGTATAAGTTAGTGATTACACACTGTTATCTGTCTGACTGTCTAATAATGGTAAATATTGCACTTATTCTTTACAAGTAGAGAGAAATGCCAGACGTCAAAGGGTTACGTTGTATATAATATCAAATGTTTATATATTTTCTTTTCTTCACTCATACACCTACCACATATTTTGTTCTTGAATACGTATAGATTAAAGTTTCCTTGTTCTCACATCTTCACTCACAAAGCTACCAGTAATGTCGTACCGTAATTAAACGTTCTTGTGCATAACTTATGAATAATATTGTCTAGCTGAACCTTTATCATCCCGTTTATACCCACCAAGCACTTCACGGCCAAACTCGAGTGATTGATTACCTCCTCAGTTGTCATCCATGTGTCAGCCAGTAGATTTTATTAACCTTTGAAGAGATTAATGAAGGTAATACACACACACACACACACACACACACACACGATAGTTGCCCTTTTTGTATTTAAGGCTCTTTTTGTAACTTTCATTACTATTGACTATGCCATATGAAATCCTAAATTTGTAACTTAATACTGCATGGTCACTTTTGCCGAATGGAGGGTGATACGTTATATTGCCAATATCATTTTCTTGCCTAGTAAATATGACATCTAGTACTGATGGTGTATCAAGTCGTTTTTTTCTGGTGCTTTTCTTTTACATGTTGCGTTAGGAAAAACTCCTGCACAAGATCCAGAAGCTTTAGTTCCCAACAAAGTCCCTGGCTTTTTATATCTAGAGTACTCCAGTTAAATTTGTATCGAAATCACCAGTTAATATAATTCTTTCATATTTCTCCTCCATTCTATGTAGTAATGCTCTTAAACTTTGAATTGTTTTCTCTACCAGGTCTTCATATTCTCCTTTTTTCCAAATGTTTGATCTGGGCGGCATGTATAAATTTGCCACAATTACTTTCCCTTCAGAGGTACTAATCTCTACCGCGATCAGTTGTACCTATGATGGTATATCTAGTTCTATTTCCTTGACTTGCAGATTTTTCTTTGTTAATATTATAATTCCTCCTCCTTTTTTTAAGTTCCTATCTCTTCTCCATATATTGCATTCCTCTAGGTTTAGTGTATCGTTTGATATCCCTGGTGTTAATTTAGTTTCAGTTAGGCAAACAATATGTGGTTCCTTTTCATTGACATAATCATTCATCTCTAGTAATTTAGATACCATTCTATCTGCATTTGAGTACATCAACTTAATCATCTTGTTTACATACTTGTCATGACTTGGGTCTACTACCTTTCTCATTTTTATTCCCGCCTGTTTATGTACCACTTTCGAAGCTGCAGTCCATTTACTTTGTAAAAAAAATGTGGTCTTCTCTTCCTCTGATCTTCCCTCATTCTTTGTTCTCGCCTCCTCCCTCTTCTCCTTTAGTAATCCAAGTTCCTCCTGAGTTAGGCATCTCTTTATCCATACATTTTTGAAGTCCTCTTTTTCCATAAGTTTGTTTGCATTTTTCAGTTTTTCATCCACAGTGTTTACACTCTGGAAGGTTACTTTCAGGGGCCTTGATTTATTTTTCTCATATTTCCCTAACCTTTTGTTTTCCTCTATGTCTTTACTACAGATTTCCTCTGACACTTCCTTCAGTATGTTCATTACAATTGCCATCTCCTTTTTGTCTCTCGAACTCTTGTTTCTTCTTTCTTCTTCATCTATACCAGTGATTACTATAGATTTGTTGATATCTCCTGAATCTTTGACCAATTTGGATTGTTTTGGATTATTTTCTTCACTTCCTTTTTAATGCTTTTTTCTTCAACTCTTGTTTCTAAGTCTTTCCTTACTTTCACCATTTCAGCATATGTGGTTTCCACATTTTTGTAGCTTTGCATCGCTTCATTTACCTGGGTTATCTTCTCCTCAGTATCACTACTATGATCTATTAGAGTGCTTGCCTGCCTTCTTGTCTCTGTATCATTTCTGAACTCTTCCATAATACTCTCATGGTTGACAACTGTGCTTGCCATTTCACTAATCTTCCTTCAAAGTGTACCAGTACCTACCTTAACTGATAATTCATCAATTGTTGTGTCTTTCTTATTTATCTCCTTTACTAAAGTTTCATTTTCTCCCTTCTGCATGTGCAACTGTTTTTAATTTCATCTGTTTCACTCTGAAAAGCCTTCTCTAGTCTGTGCACTCGATCAACCAGTTTATTATGCGTCTCCATTTCCTAAGAAAGAAATACTTCTTAGAAATAGATCGGGGAAAAAGAGCTTAGAGGACAAGATTTAAATGTTATATATAGAAAATTCTGTGAACTGTATGAAATAGGAGTCCAGAAGTACATCCCACAGCACAAAGAAGCAGAAAAAAAAGTAAAGATATGGTTTAATACAGAATGTAAAAAATAAAAAGAAAAAAGGGATTTGTTGTGGAATAGACATGGAAAACACAACAGTGAAAGGGCATATAACAAGTATAAGCAGGCAAGAATCGATTATACAAGAATAAGGAGGGAAGCCCCAAAAACCGTTTGAGGAGGACATCGTAAGTAAAAGCAGTGATCAACCGAAGCTATTTTACGGCTACATCCAAAGTAAAACCAAAGTAAAAGATATAATACAATCCATTTCAGATGAGGGGATCACCTACACGCAAGAGAAGGATATTTGTGAAGCACTAAATAAGAATTTCCAATCAGTTTTTACAGAAGAAAATAATTTTGAGAGGGATTATATAGAACATGCATGCTCACACATACTACCAGACATACAAATATAAGAAAAAGAAATAAAGGAGGAGCTAAGTAATTAGACAGAGGAAAAGCAAATGGTCCTGATGAAATTTCATGCTGGGTGCTACATGAATGTCCAAAGGAGCTAAGTAAACCATTATTTTTAATTTTCAAGGAATCCTTGGGACAAGGTAAACTACCTGATATTTGGAAGAAAGCAAACATTGTTCCCTTATTCAAGAAAGGGAATAGACAAAATCCACTCAACTACCGACCAGTATCACTAACCAGTGTTGTAAGCAAGGTATTAGAAAAGCTGATAAGAAAAGTTTGGGTAAATCATCTAGAAGAACGCAATATGATATTGGAAAGACAGTTTGGTTTCAGAAAAGGAAAATCATGTGTTACCAATTTGTTGAGCTACTATGATAGAGTAACAGAAACATTACAGAAAAGAGAAGGATGGGTGGACAGTATCTATTTAGATTTCAAGAAAGCATTTGACAGAGTACCGCACCAAAGACTTTTATGGAAACTGTACCATCAAGGAGGAATCCAAGGCAAACTGTATTGTTGGATGCAAGATTTTCTCAAAAAAAGGGAAATAAGAACAGTACTAAGGGGAAATTACTCATCATGGAGAGAAGTGACTAGCGGAGTTCCACAGGGCTCAGTGCTGGCACCAGTTATGTTTTTAGTGTATATAAATGATACAGACAGTAACATTGGAAATGAAAGCTATCTAAATATGTTTGCTTATGATGCAAAAATACAAAGGACAATTACTAACACAGACTCACGTAAAGAGCTACAAGAAGAATTAAATAAACTTCAGAATGGAGCAATACATGGCAAATGGAATTCATTGTGGACAAGTGTCATGTAATCAAGTTTGTTAAAAGTGGAAAAAGACCTGATTGAGATTATAAATTAGGAAGCAAAACCCTACATACATCAGAAAAAGAGAAGGACCTATATGTGATTATCAATAACAGACTATATCCGGCTGACCACATCAGTGAGAAGGTACGGAACATGTATACACTGCTTGCAAATATGAGAATAGCATTCACATACATAAATGAAGACATACTATGAAAGATAATAACATCATTCATCGGACCAACCCTGGAGTATGCATCAGTAGTCTGGAGTCCTCATCGCAAAAAACACATAGATAAGATTGAAAAAATTCAAGGGCCGCTACAAGATGGGTACCAAGCTTAAGGGATCTAAGCTACGAAGAAAGACTAGAAAAACAGGAGAGAAGGAAGTGATTACGCTATACAAATGCATATCAGGGAAGGGGAAGGTAGACATAAATGATTACATAACGTATGGGGATGCATCAGCAAGAGGACACTGCAAAAAAATGCATAAAAAGAGTGTTGATAAAGACGTAAGAAAATTTAGTTTCCCAAATAGGGCAATTGATCAGTGGAATGCACTACCGAATGAAATAGTGTGTGCCAAAACAATTAATAAATTCAAGGATATGAATGATAAAAATGGTTTAAGACACGGAACAGTACGAACTTGACTCATTCTTGTAAGGATACAATCAGGTAAGAACAATTAGGTAAGGTAAGAACACACACACACACACACACACACACACACACACACACACACACACACACACACACACACACACACACACACACACACACACACACACACCGCTCGCTGGTGCAGTGGTAACGTTCCCGCTTGCCAACTGGTGGACGGGAGTTCGCGCCTCGCTCAGGTTGCGAAAAGTTTCACTGACGAAGTGGGTGGTTACTGTCCCCCTTGAGCAAGGGGACGGGTGTGTGCGTGTGTGAAGGTCACAGCCTTGCCCTTAGATCGGACTTATGAGCTCTTAGCTCCCTTCCGGGAGGGTAAAAGCTGACGATCACGACCATCAAGTGATCCTGACCGACCCGGTGAATTACACACACACACACACACACAGAGATAGATAGATAGATAATTTATTAACCACAGCTACATTTATAATAAAACATTCAACCAGTATAATATTTACATTACAAAACATTCTATCAAAATAATTAAGTAAAAAGAAAACTGTAGTCCACAGAAAATTACACCTTATACCACAATGCAAATACAAACCATATTAACAACAAACGAGCGAAAATTTCTATTTGAACACTTCAATACATCGTAAATTATCTTACAATTTATGTCATGGGGAAGAGTATCATTGAACAAATCATTTAGACTGTTAATATTATAGTTCTGTCTTATTTATGTTGTTAATGGGCAGGCTTCAACCACATGCCTCTCTGTTTGTACTAGGCCACAAACACACAATTGTTCCTCACAAGTGCTCGTGGGCCCTTCGGATCCCTCGCACTTGCTCCTGTGGAGGGCTCGCACACTGCTGTAATATATTTTAGTTGAACTTGTGGGCAAAAAATTCTATGCCGGGCTTCAGAAGCAGCGTTTTTTGGTCAAAATGTGATCGTTCATTAAATTTAGTAAAAGTTTTTCAATCGTGATGGGACCAAGTTTTTTCACATCAGCGAATTTTTTGCTGAGCTGGGGGAAGGGTAGTCAAATGGTGGGTGACAGAGCGCCTTGGAGGCGTTTTATCTGCGGCCACCCTTTCCGAGATTAGGGCGTCGGGCTGTGGATAGATAGAATTTTTTGCGATTTTTGTGCCAATTTTGGTGCGATTTGAATGTGCAGTTTCGGCTGCCCAAAACACACACACACACACACACACACACACACACACACACACACACACACACACACCCCTACTGCTATAGTATATTAGAAGTGGAAGGCGTCCACGCCCCTGCCTATTCCATTCCCCGTCTCCACCGCCAGTCTGTGTCCAGATACACGGAACTGTGTGAATGATATTCGGTGGAACTCAATGATTAGGTGTTTTGCTTTGTAAATATCGTGTACAGAGTAACTTGGGCTCATCTCTTTGTATATTAGACACCTTGATGAGTTTGAGTTGGCAATCACGTTGTGAACATTCCTGATTAATGAAACCTTATTCGGAATTTCGTTTCTAATAAAGTCTGTCACAAGTTTGCCTGTACAGGTATTATGATCCATAGAAATTTTAATAGCCAGTGACAAAAGATCGTCGTGCATGGTAGGCCTTTCGGACGACATCTTGTTGAAGAATTTATGTTGATAGTATCTGACCAAAGCTGGTAGCGATGGGCATCCAACTTGAGCGTAGCACACCATGTTCGATATGGTCCTTCTTACCCCTAACAGTTGTTTTAATGCCCAGTTGTACAATTTGATGACTGGCTTGGTATCAGCCCCAGCCCACAACTCACACCTGTACATGACGGACGACATCAACGCTGCATCAAATACCCGTCGCTTCACAATAAATGGCTCATCATTATTCCTTTTAATAAACGATACAAACTTCAACAGGTGACACATCTTATTCTTTGCATGTAGTCTGACGGCTGATGACACAGAACCGTCGCTGGTGAACGGTGAACCTAAGTAAACATAACTTGTAGTGTTCAACCACAAGTTCGTTCACGCAATTGGTTCACTGTCCCCATCAGCACCATTTATTACAAAGAATTGGATTTTACTGTTGTTTACAATCATGCCATAATCTCTACAAATTGTTGCAATAACTGTATCTTTATTTTCATATTTTGCCTACTTGTTGATAATAGCACAGTATCGTCCATTAGTGGTAAAATGTGCAACCATTCTAAAAATCTTTCCCTTTTCTTTCATCGCTCTGATTAACTCATTCACAAAAATTCTGAACAAGAAACACGGAGATGGTGAACCTTGCCTAACCCCCAATGTGGCTGTGATGACATCACCTAATATACTTTCGGTTACACGGTACATTGCCACTATCGCTGCCAGCATCAACATCCCACATCCTAGTCACTTTAATACCGTGAATAACTTTTTCCTTAGGACTTAATCGCACGCTTTCGTAAAGTTAGCGAAAGTTAAAAACAGCCTTACCTTTTTACGTCTAGCTGTATCAGTGAAAAGACGTTGAGATGACGTAAGGTAACAATGTCCTCCACACAACCTCTGCTCTCTATGCCCCTGCTTTGTCTCTAAATGGCCGAAACCATTGACTCAATCTCTTGCATTGCACCATGTCTTCTAGCTTAGAAATGCAATTAATGACACTGATCCCTCTATAGTTTTTGGTGTTTGATCTATCGCCGTTCTTAAAAATCGTGACCACTTTAGCCCTCATCCAAGACTGTGGGTACACACCTGATACGAAAATATTATTAAATGGGGTCGTTATAGATAATATCCACTGTGCTGGCAGGAGAGAAAACACACCAGGTGGGAGTCCGTCTGGTCCACACGCTTCATCAGGTTTCATCTTCTTCACTTGTTGATACACCTGTGTGGGCGAGACAGGCTCATCTAGGACAGGAATATAAACAACTGTGTTCACATCACCCTCGCCCCCACCAGTCAAGTCTGTGGGATTCAGGACAGCCTCAAAATGTTCCCTAAATTGCTCGTCACTGGGACTCGAAGCATCACTGTGCTTATCAGTACTATAATCACCCTTCCAATTAATAGCTTTCCACACCCTGGCATCGTCTGAATCACGTAACAGCCTCTTCCATCTACCTAGACTTACACCACTCTGCTCCTCTTCATGTTCATTTGCACACACACTGCTCTTGACAGAATCATATAAGACACTTGTTATATTTCTTTCAGAATCATCAATATCCATATTTCCCTCAACAGGACTAGACTGTGAGACATTGTATAAAAACATTTCCTTATCAATTTTGTTAAACTGCATTGGTCTCCTAACCAGTCTCGTCTTCCCAGCATTACCATAGAGAGCGGCGTGATCCCCTAGCATGGTCGCCCTGGCCAGTAGGCCGTCCAAATCAACACCTGTGCTTGTTACAGTTACCGTGATTGGGGCGTGATCAGAGGGGAGATCACCTCGCTGTAACACAGAGAAATCACAAATGGCCAATCAACGCTGGAGACGAGAGACATGTGTTCAACTCAGAGATCCATGCGTCACGTCTCCGGTACGTTTTATTCCCTGAAAAATGTTTATGACGGCACTTGAGATTATTAATCACAAGCAGAGTATTGTGAACACATATGGTCGACAATAATTCAGCATTGTCATAAGGGGCATTGATTTCATCGGGAATCTCTGGATATTAGAATTCATCAAAATTAGGCAGCTCTATTAATGACAATAACTCTCTCATACTCTTACCAAACCTCGCATTCATGTCACCAATTATAATAACTCCGTTATTCATATACTTAGAGTTTAGCTTTTCCTGAATTGATGCGAAAGAGTTATGGGAATAATACTGGGAATAATTTGGCGGAATATAACAGAAACCAAACAGTACCCCTTGTGTATTGCGAAATTGCATCCACACATGATCTCCTGTGCTTGTGTCAGTATCATGCACCAAATGAGAAAGACAATTCCTAACACCACTGTCCCTCCCCGGTCAGCAGATCCAACTGCCTTACTTCTGAGCGTTACGTATCCAGGGAATGACACGGGTAAGGAAGTCTTAACTTCGGTAACGCAAATCACATTATAATCAAGTAGTAATCGTTGTACGTTAGGCTTTTCCAATTTCGTACATACACCATTAATATTCCACAATATTATTCTCAAGTTGCTCACATGCTGTGGAGGATTTATAAAAACTGCAGGTTCTAACTGTCGCTAACTGCGTCATCCTTGTACAGCTTTCATTCTCGCGTGTCAAGACGAATGATACACCCAGCATTTTACGGGCACGCTTTCTCCATTGCCACAGCATCCCGCAGCCGGCGCCACTCCCACCTGACACTGGGGTGGACATCTTTCTTTATGTATATTCTACTATAATCATCTTCGGAACTTTTCAGATGATTAGCGTTGTCCAGGATACAGGTACGTTGACTCTTATCTGCCAGCGTGAACAATTGGGGCGGCGTCGAGACGTTCTAGTCTCAACGGATCGTGCGTTGCCTCCAAGCCGACGATGTGCACCAGCTACGTTATCAACGCCAATCTTTGACCAGATCTTGCGAATTTTATCTTGATCTGATACAGCGCCATCCAGTGCCTCATGTTCATCAGGCACGTGTGTGTGTGTGTGTGTGTGTGTGTGTGTGTGTGTGTGTGTGTGTGTGTGTGTGTGTGTGTGTGTGTGTGTGAATTCACTGTAAGCAGCAATAATAATATTTAGAAAAGGTATCCTGGTTGATGAGGTTAAAAAACTATTACCAGTCAAAGTGTGTGCTGACAGCAGTGTATTGCATTACCGTACCTCAGTATTCGTTATAATCAACTTGACGACCAATTTCTTTTACATAAAATGAGGCAACTGTTTTCCACACTTCAATCTTCCATATCATTTTTTGGTAGCTAAAATGGGAAATGGGAATATATGTGTGTGTATGTGGAGGGCGAACAATGGAGGGGGCAGGTGTAGGACTGAATGCTTTTTTATTTTTTATGCAACGAAGAAGGAACCAAAGGCCAGGAGCCCGCAAACTGTTCCTTCCAAGAAAAATAAATAGAAAGATAAACGAAAACAATAAAACAGAGAGCCAAATTCAGGATCCGTTCATTTCGAGATGCCTGGACACACTGCGTTTGAAAGACTGGAGATCATAGGAAGTAGGAAATACAGACAGAGGGAGACAGTTCAGAGTTGACCTGTTGCATGAATGAAGGACTGGGAGTAATGGTTAACTCTTGCATTAGAGAGTTGGACGGAAAAGGGATGAAAGTTTGTTGTAGACGGGTGCTACGTGCCCGTCGTAGAGGTGGAGGGATGCAAGCAGACAGTTCAGAGGAGCAGTGACCACTGATGTAGCGACAGAATAAAGATGCAACAGTACGGCGAAGAGACAGAGGTTGAAGGGAGCCAGTAAGAGGAGGGGAGTTAATGAGACGAAAAGCCTTTGACTTCACCCTATTGAGAAAAGCTGTATGTGGGGAGCCTCCCCACACATGAGAGTTGTACCCTACACAGGAGCGAATAAAACCCGTACCGGTATATAAAGTTGACAACTGTGCAGGGGTAAAGATGGCACGGAGTCGGCTTAGCACACATCATCTCTTGGATGCATATTTAACAAGAGATGTAATATGATCTTTTCAAGATAAATCCCGAGAGAATGAAACCCTAAGTATGTTTAAGGATGATGCAGGATTGAGCTGGATATTATTAAACATTAGTGGTTACTCCTGTGGAAGATTTTGTCGGGTTGATAGGTGTAAGAACTAAATCTTCGATGCATTAAAAACAAGATTACTTATACCCCAGTCAGAGATACGAGCCAAGTCAGACATTACGTGTGCCATAGCTTCAACCCTTGTTTGTTGAAGAAACTGCTGAGATGGACGTGTGTTGGTGTGTGTGTGTGTGTGTGTGTGTGTGTGTGTGTGTGTGTGTGTGTGTGTGTGTGTGGGTGTGTGTGTGTTTTCAAGAATCCACAAGAAAAACATCATGTGCTATTTTTCTTACTTCTTTTTCTGTCATTTTTTAGCGTTGGTTTCTTTTGTTATCCAGTTTTAGATATATATACCAAGTTTATATCCATCCATCCATCATCCTATCCAACGTTGCCCCATGAGGAGCATAGGAGCCCGGGGCTTGGCAAGTTGGTCCGGACATTTAAGATGAGAGTGACCAGCCTCATTCATCCCTGCGTGGCATTACGTGAACAATAAACCCCAACAACCCCTAGCATATAAACCTTCACGGCTGAATCCCATTGGAGCGCCGTAATTACCCACTAAACCACCAGGTGCCAAATTCTGGTTATTTGGTTACCATCCAGCGTAGTAAATGGTTCCCTGGTGTACAAACAACCATTTGGCTTGTTGCTCAGTGTAGAGGCACCCACAGGCAGAAGGAAGAAGAAAGAATGAAGGAAGGAAAGACAGAAGAGGGAGTGTAAAGTCAACTGTAGGCAGAAGGACAAGGAAAGAATGAAAGAAAGAAAGGACAGAAGAGGATGGAAGGAAACAAGGATGGAGGAGTGAAAAGGGCATACACCGAGAGCAACACTACATCGAGTGAGTGGAGGGTTAGCGCTCCCTTCTACCTTAGACCAATTTTATATAATGTGTATTTTCATTTTTCCTCTTTTCTAATTCCTTTTTCAAATGTGAGCTTTATATTTCTGCTTTTCACATAGTAGAGAAAGTTTGAAGTCAGTCCATTTCTCATTCATATTAATGTTTTCCTTTCCCTTTTACTTTATATATTTTTTCTTATCATACATAGACGAACATCCAAATACATTTGTTATGTAATTTTTTATTGCTATTATATTTCCTCTTTCCAGTTGTATTTTCAACATAATTTTAATTTTGATATTCTAAATCTTTTTTCTGTTTTGCTTTTTATCTCTCTTGCTATCGCTCTCTATTTTTTTTTTCTCCATCTTTTTAGTATTTAGTGTGTGAGTAAAGGCATCAGCAAAAGTCACCGATGGCAGTGGCAGTGGATGTGGTGTGATGGTACTGGCAGTGACGAAGCGAGGCCCGAATTAGACACCTGTGGGAAGAGGAGCGGGGGAAGGAAGTTAAAGAGGAAGAGGAGAGAACGAGGGCAGACGAGCTGGTTGCTGGAAGAAGAGAAGAAAAAAAGATAAAAAAAAAAAAAAGAGGAATACGAAGAAATTATTAGAAAAGTGGAGGAAAGGGGAAACTGTTACACAAAAAAGAAGAGGAAATGGAAGAGGAGGAAGAGGTAGATCAGAACCCCAAGGGGATACGTCTTCGAGGAGGAGGAGAGGGAGGAGAAAAGAAGAAGGAGATGGAGGAGGAAGAAAAGGAGGAGATGAAGAAGGAGGAAAAGAAGTAGGAGGAAGAGTAGAAAGAAAAATAAAGAGGAAGAGGAGGAATTACAGGATGGGGAAGGATAGAGTGAGAAAGGCTTGAAGAGCGAGAGGAAAGGAGGGAAAAAAGCCTAATGGAAGCGTGACAATGCGTGAAGAGAAAACGGCAGTGAAAAAGAAGGAACTTTGTGATGATGATGATGATGATGATGATGATGATGATGATGATAGTAAGATGCTCTACGAGACATGTTATACCCTATTTGATTGACCTGTACAGTTGAGATGTATGGGGCGAGTAGGGTGTGTTTGAATCGCGGCTTCTGATTGGCCGCCGATTATTTAAATCTACACTTTTTCTTACTTGGACACATATATATTTATATTATTAAATTGCCTTCAATACAAGGAGCCAAACTAAATATGGAATAATTTCCGAAGCTAAAGAGGTCAAAATTAGCTTTAAAAGTTTACTGTAATGAAAGCAAATTCAACTTGATTATAAAATTTTATAAAAAGATGAGTGATTTTTAATGCAAATTATCCAACCACGGCGTACACCCACATCTGCATGCTGCGCTGCATCCACCCACGGTGTACACATACTGTACGTCCGCATGTTGCACTATAATGTCCACCAACGGTGTACACCTACGTCCGCACGTTGTACTACAATACATGAATGCATTTACGTCAATGACATCATCGGCAGCCAATCAGCAGCCGCGAAACCAACACACCCTACTTGCCCCATAAGTGTCAGGTGCACAGGTCAATCAAATACACTATAGTAGATAGAGAAGGAAGAAAGGGATCAGGAGGAAAGGAAGAAAAGTGGTCGACTTGTTTGAATTTTTTTTTTCGGGGGGGGAAGGGACTTATGGCTCACTCCAGAGAGTCCTTAACTTTTGATTTTAAAGTTTCTGGTATCGACAAATGACAGATGGGTGGTGTGGATGTGCTTTGAATTTACCAGTGACAGTGAGTGTTGATTTTCATGTTCTTTAAAGCTATTTGCAAGGTATGAAGTGCAATAATTGATATTTTTTTTAAATCAATGTTGTATATATATATATATATATATATATATATATATCATCCAATCCTACATTGCCCCATAGGAGCGTAGGAGCCCGGGGCTAGGCAATTATTCCCGACATTTAAGATACGAGTGACAAGCTTCACTCATCTCTGAGTGACATTACATGAGCAGTCAACCCCAACCACCCCTTGGATATAAACCTTCACCGGCTCAATCAGATTGGAGCTCAATAACTACCAACTAAACCACCAGGCGCCTAACTTTGGGTATGTGGTTACCACCCAGCGTAGTAAATGGTTTCCTGGTGTACAGGAAACCATTTGGCTTGTCACTCAATGTAGAGTCACCCACAGGCAGAAGGAAGAGGAAAGAATGAAGGAAAGAAAGACAGAAGAGGATGGAAGGAAAGAAGGATGAAGGAGAGGAAAGGGCAGACACCCGACAGCAGCAGTACATCAAGTGGATATATATATATATATATATATATATATATATATATATATATATATAATTCCTTGTATACAAGCGAGGTTTAGTGCAACCGTTGTGTCTGCTTTGCTTAATTTCTGGAAAAGAGGAATAGAGCGAGAAGGGCTGTGCGTGATGCTAAAGTGACAGCAGATGAGAGGTGGGGTAGGCGGCTGACAGAGAATTTTCAACAGAATAAGAAAATGTTTTGGAAGGAGGTGAAAAGGGTGCGAAAGGGAGAGTCTGGGAAGGAAGAACGAGTAAAAGCAGAGGATGGAAGGATGTTAATTGAGATGGATGCAGTAAGGAAGAGATGGGCAGAGTATTTTGAAAGATTATTAAATGTAGAGGAGGAAAGGGTGGCTGAGATTGTGGCGGATGGAAGGGTGCAAGGAATAAATGTGTTGGGAGAGTTGAATGATTCTTTGATCACGAAGGAGGAAGTGGAGAAGGCAGTAAAGGAGATGAAAACAGGGAAAGCTGCAGGTATGGATGGGTGTGCTGTGGAATGCCTGAAGGGTGGTGGAGTGACTATTGTTGACTGGTTAGTAAGATTGTTGAATGTGTGCTTTGAGAAAGGTATGGTGCCAATTGACTGGGCAAGTGCTTGTGTGGTCCCGTTGTATAAAGGCAAGGGTGATAAGTATGAATGTACTAGCTTTAGGGGTATGTCTGTTGAGTGTTGTAGGTAAGGTGTATGGTAGAGTGTTAATTATGAGAGTTAGAGAGGGTACAGAGGGAGTGATTAGTGATGAGCAGTGTGGCTTTAGGAGAGGGAGGGGATGCGTTGATCAGGTGTTTGCTGTGAGACAAGTGTGTGAAAAGTATTTAGCGAAAGGCAAGGATGTGTTTTGGGCATTTATGGATTTAGAGAAAGCGTATGATAGAATTGATAGGGAGGCTTTGTGGACTGTTTTAAGATTGTATGGACTTGATGGTAGGTTACTAAAAGGGGTGAAAAGTTTTTATGTAAATAGTAGAGCATGTGTAAGAGTGGGAAATGCTGTGAGTGATTGGTTTCCCGTGAGAGTGGGGCTGCGACAGGGATGTGTGATGTCACCTTGGTTGTTTAATATTTACATGGATGGTGTTGTAAGGGAGGTGAATGCAAGAGTTTTAGGTGGTCTGAGTCTGGTAAATGTTGATGGTGGAGATTGGAATCTGAAGCAGCTGCTGTTTGCAGATGATACTGCACTGGTGACTGATTCAGAGGAGAGATTGAGACAGTTGGTAGAGGAGTTTGGAAGGGTGTGTGAAAGGAGGAATTTGAAAGTAAATGAGAATAAGAGTAAAGTGATGAAGTGTACGAGGTTGATAGATGGTAGGGGGATGAATATAGTTTTGAATGGTGAGTTGCTTGAGGAGGTAGATTGTTTTAAATATCTAGGGTCACATGTTGCTGTGGATGGAAGAATAGATGCAGAAGTGAAGTCTAGAATAAATGAAGTAGGAAAGGTGCTGGGAGGAATGAAAAAAGTGTTTAAATGTCGTTCGCTTAGAATGGATGTAAAGAGAAGGCTGTATGAGGGTGTTGTGGTACCGACTGCATTGTATGGGGCTGAAACATGGAATATGGGTGTAGCAGAGAGGAAAAGTTTGAATGTAATGGAGATGAGGTGTCTGAGGAGTATGTGTGGAGTGACGCGTATGGATCAGGTGCGAAATGATGAAGTGCGAAGGAGAACTGGAGTTGTTCAGGAGATGGCTGGTAGAGTTGAGCAGAGGGTGTTGCGATGGTTTGGGCATATGGAGAGAATGGATAATGAGCGATTGGTGAAAAAGATAACTAGATCTGATGTGAGAGGTGTAAGGCTGAGAGGAAGACCACGAATAGGATGGATGGATAGTGTGAAGAGAGCGCTGGATGCGAGAGGGATGTCTGTCGAGCAAGGAAGAGTGGCTGTGCGTGACAGAAATAAATGGAGAGAAATTGTGAATTAATAAGTGATGACGCAGCCCTGAGGGGGTATTCTCCCGCATTTGGTCTGATCAGCTAGTCAGGTCAGGTGCGGGTAAGGGGATGGGTATGTTATGATGTGGCAGGGGTAAACCAGCTCTGCTGTCGGGCCCTGCTGCGGATGTCACTGATTGCATTGCGCAGTTGACCCTTGTGCGGTGTGGTGCGGTGAGGATCTGTCCGTTCTCCCCTTTGGGGCTAAGATGTGAATGAATGTGTTTAAATGGATGAGTAAATGGAGAGTGTGTCGTCCTGTCTCGGCTACCTCCCTTTCCTTGGGGGAAGCAGCCTAGGTATATAGATAGATAGAGATGTTTTCGATGTGTCTGGCTAAACTATGTTGATTTTCATTAAGACTTCATAGTAGTTGTCCAGCAGTTGGTGTATTTGGTAACGTTTCGTTCCTTCGTGGGAACTAGTGACAACATCTCCCTCACCCGTCAGCACCTTGAAAATGGTACAGAAAACTGACTGCGAAAAAGATCCAAGTAGTCTTATGTTTCTGGAAACACTTTATATTTCCGAACTGAAACCTGCAATTCACGCACAGATAGATGATTTAAAATTCCTTATATCATACAAGATCACACACATCGGTGGGCTAATTCCCTCCACCAATAAGATAACCACACCTTCCATCACACCCTCCTTACTGGCCAATCGCGAACGTGTCGGCATCCGCTATATAATGAGGTTTAGCGCCATCCGTCATCAGATTTGCCTGAAGATGTTCCCAGAAAGGAACGAAACATTACCAGATAAACGAACATTTGGACTGCCACCCGTAATTCTTAAGGAAAATCAACATAGCTTATCCCTACGCTTCGCAAGCATTGAACAGAAATTAAAGCAGAAACAGCGGTTGCATTCAACTCCATTTATTTTACGAGAATATATCTTACCTGGCCATATATCATCATCTCTCTCTCTCTCTCTCTCTCTCTCTCTCTCTCTCTCTCTCTCTCTTTAAATTATATATATATATATATATATATATATATATATATATATATATATATATATATATATATATATATATATATATGGAGCCTCTGTGGTACAGTGGTAAAGTGTGCGTTTTCGTACACAAGAACGAGCGAACGAGCGTTCGCGCCCCGCCAGGGTAATAAACTTTGGGAGCGTTCTTCTGGCCACGTACTGCATTGGCTGACATCAGGGGTGCTGTGGTTGAACCAGTGTCACATACTATAACGTATGCTTGCACCCAGTCGGCTTGTGCGGGCCGATTACACTTGGTTCACAGACTACACACACATCCAAAGCCACTCCAACACTACAGTTACACTTACAAGCACTTCTCACCCTACATACAATCTCTACTAGACAACCTAAGCCACTTGGTAGAGATACATTGGCTGTATCGTCCCCACTTCGGTTGGGATAGGCCGGTCCTGCAGTGGATACTCAAGCGGCTGAGATTATATATATATATATATATATATATATATATATATATATATATATATATATATATCCCGACGCCCTAATCCCGCAAAGGGTGGCCGCAGACAAAACGCCTTCAAGTCGCTCTGTCATCCACCATTTGACTACCCTCCCCCCAACTCACCCCTCCCTCCCTCATATACCTCTCAACTCCATCCCTCCACCTCATCCTCGGTCTACCCCTCCCTCTCCCTTCCTCCACCTCATCCTCGGTCTACCCCTCCCTCTCCCTCCCTCCACCTCACCTACATACACCCTCTTAGTCAGTCTTTCATTCTCCATTCTCTCCACATGTCCAAACCACCTCAGTGTATTTCTCCTAATCTTCTCAACCACATCCGCATCCACCCCACAACGTTCCTTCACTTCTTCATTCGTCAACCTGTCCCTCCATGTAACTCCACATGCTTCTCTCAAGTAACTCATTTCCACTGCTCTCACTCTTGACTTGTTCCCCTCTTCCAAGGTCCACGCCTCGCTTCCACACGTCAGGGTAAGGATCAGAATATATATATATATATATATATATATATATATATATATATATATATCTCAGCCGTTTGAGTGTCCACTGCAGGACCGGCCTATCCCTACCAAAGTGGGGACGATACACCCAATGTATCTCTACCAAGTGGATTAGGCAGTCTATATATATATATGTATATATATATATATATATATATATATATATATATATATATATATATATATATATATATATATATATATATATATATATATATATATATATATATATATATATATATATATATATATATATATATATATATATATATATATCATCATATATATATATATATATATATATATATATATATATATATATATATATATATATATATATATATATAATAGGGGGTTATGTGAGACGCAAAGACTCGAGTTATGGTGTAAGATACAGGAATGTTAATGAATGGTGGTGGGTAGAGTGTCAAACCTGATGTATGCAGATGAAGTCGTGTTGCTTGCCAACAGTGGACAGAACTTGCCTGGTTGTTGCTATATTGCGTATGTCATTAAACTTAAAGCAAATAAGGTTAAGAGCAAAGTTATGGTTATTGAAGGAAAAGACGACTCCCCAGTGTGATGTGATGATGAAATGGAAAGTGACTCTAAATGGTGAGGGTGTATCCGAACCTGGGTGCACTGACAGAGTAGAGAACTAAATGTGCAGAGGAAGTAGAAGATAGAGCAGCAGAGTGAAGGAAAGTGGGTAGGACAAAGTTGGCCTTGATATGACAGACAGGTCTGAGCCTGGCAGGTGCTAGAGGCTTGCATGAAGAGCTTTTATAAACCTAAATGAACATACGGATATGAGACCATGGTGTGGCCTAAAATGAAAAGTCGAGAGTAAGAGTATTGAAAATTGGGTCACTGAGCAACATGAGTGGAGTGCAGAGAGTGAACATTATCAAGAACTATGACATTCATGAAATATGTGACGTAAGGACAAAAGTGGTTACCTGAGTCGACAAGTGTGTACTTAGATGGTGTATGGCCATATGGAAAGAATGGACGCGACAGGGTGGTGAACACGGCGTATCTGAGCGAGTTTGAAGCGGGGAGGTGTGGAAGATCCACAAGAATGTGAACGAGTTTGGTAAATGAGTATGTGAGACAGTGAATTACGGAGGTGTATGTGACTAGGGAACTGACAGTTGACAGAACTGTTTTGAAGAAATAGGTACGGAGCATTGTATGGCAAGGGTTTGGTCTATCTATATCTATCTATATACCTAGGCTGCTTCCCCCAAAGAAAAGGAGGTAGCCGAGACAGGACGACACACTCCCCATTTACTCATCCATTCAAACACATAAAAGTCGTCAAACTGACGCGATCAATAGGTAGTTATGGATGGTATATGCGTGGAAAGGTGTGCCTGTGAGGCAGAGTCTGGATTCCGGAAGGTTTGAAGTGTGAATGACACATTTAATTTGACAACTTTTGTTAGTATTCGCTCTATTAGGCTTTTTTTTTTTTTTTTTTTTCTGGGTTCTACATCACCTTATCCTTGGATGAGAAAAGAGGTTTGGACGATGAACTAACATACTTGTTGTTGTTTTTTTTTTTTCCTGAGCTGCAGTGTTATATTTGCAATCGTAAAAAAAAAAAAAAACTCATAGCTTCATGACTAATGCTCTCTCTCTCTCTCTCTCTCTCTCTCTCTCTCTCTCTCTCTCTGATCCTTACTTGGCCGTGTAGTAATTGGGTACGCCTTCATCAATTACACGTCCTCAAGAGTTTAATTAAAACCAGTCACAAATTGTATCCTTTCCTGGTAATATTTAGCGTTAAGGAGAAACAGAACAAGGCGGCAGATATGAGAAGCAATATTAATAAGGCGAAACTCGTGGAGAAAATGAAAACCTTCATTACATTTTGGATATTTATTACTTTTCATGTATAGTAGGAGAGTTCTGACAGCAATGTGTACTCCCAGTGAAAGGTAAAGATTTCCTTATAGAGAATTAAATTATCTGGCAGTTGCAAGAATTAATATTGAAGTGGCTACCTATCATCCAATGAATTAACCAGGACTGGAGTGTTTTTTAGAAGACTTGGGTATATCATAGAATAAAATATCTAAAAGGTTGCTATCTATCTATCTATCGGTCTACTGCCAGACGCCTTAATCCCGTAAGGGGGGGCCACAAACAAAAAACCTCCATGTCGGCCTGTCCCCCCCTCCTCCCATTTCACTGCCCTGCTCCCAGCTCACACCCCGCTCTCTCATATACCTCTCCACTCCATCCCTCCATCTCATCCTTAGCCTCCCCCTCCTTCTCTCTTACGTGGCGTCTAAAGGGGTAACTGAGAAGCCTTTAAAGTTCAAGGAATCTCAGTGTGTATAATTTACTAATTCTGTAAAAAGTTATTTGCCTTTTCAATCAACGGACGATTTTTTCCTTATTATATCCACCTACAGATGATATCTTTACGAGAAATTTTCCGGGTTGATGGGTCCATTAATATAGGCCTAATTATCGCTTCCATTTTAACAGATGTCCCCTGTGCTGAGTACAATCGTCATAGGGTAGCAAGACTAAAACAGAAAAGTACGGCTTAGCAGTGCATGAATTAATGTGTTGTAAATATTGCTGTAGTACAGTTGTGGAAGGCGCTAATTTGGTCGATGGTCATAAAGTACTGTGCGTGTAGACTTGAAGTTTTCTAATACCATATTACAGCCATGGACCAGATTCAGTAGTCCCCGTACTGTACATCCAGGTCCCTTCTTGTAATGCTAAGTGAAGAAGGAAAACGGAGAAATGAAATGAATTCATTATTCTGACCGGTTTGGGAAAAGATTGCGGATTCCTTCAGTTGCATGGTTGATATGTTTACCCTGTACCAGCGGCTGCCCCAGCGTAAACAAAACTGGAAGCGTTCACCAATGGGATAAAGAGAAAGATAGTATACGGGGATAGGGAGAGATACCTATGAATGACAGAGTGGATGTGAATTATTTACTGTGAGGAGTTCAGAGATTACATAATACATCCCGTATTATGCAGTTTACCGAAGATCAGAATCTTAATTTTGATGATAAAAAGAAGAGTAATGAGTTAGATCGAAAGAAATTTACAGTAATTATTAAAGATGTATATATTTATATGAAACAGTCAACAGTCATGTAATCAGACTGAATATAAGCAGATAAGCGAACACTTATGAAACAGCGGAAGTAACACTTGCTTATAAACTCAAGTCAGTGATGGCTAAGTCCCTTGAATCTAATTATTTTTTTTATCTTTTTCCTGCTTTTTTTGTTTTTGTTTTTTAACTCTAGAGTTCCCTCATAAAGTTGAATACCTGTCCCCGTCCCGGAGGGGCTCAGGGACGGGTATTGTTTTCACTCGGTTTGTCTATCTGTCTGTCTGTCTGTCTGCTAACAACTTAACGCGAAAACTACAGGTGCGATTTTGACTAAAATTACAGGGATGATGGGCTATGACCCTCTGACCACCTGATTAAATTTTGGGCCAAGAAATGTAAACAAAAATCGTTTTTCCGTAGCTCCTTTCAAATTCGTCATATGGACATGAAATAAAAACCTAAAGGAGCATCTTTCAAATCTGCATCCCACATCATACCTCATTACATCAGGGGATGTCACCCCACAGTCAGCCATAGGGGGGTCTGTGGCAGGTGGGTCTGGCCTAAAATTTCAGATCGGCAAAAAATTTTCAATTTTCACCCTATTTACTCAAAATTTGATATGTGACGTCTTTGACTAGATATCCTGTTGTGTTTACACGTCAGCACTAAAATGACTGCCGGGGACGGGTTTGCTGTGCCTTGGTACCGCTTCTTGTTAACACTTCTACTCTCGGGGTGTTTTCGTTAGCTGAATAAAATCCTCCGGCGACAGCGAGAATATAATACAAAATACGTCATCGCATGAAAGGAGTTCAATTAAATGTGTGTGGCACGTGTTGAATAATAGCCCACTCGGGAATGAGAGAGAGAGAGAGAGAGAGAGAGAGAGCATTACAGCTTTATGACCATTTGACGTCTTCTTTATACAACGGTCACTTCATTTTTTATGTGTTATCTAAAGGTTATGTTGTGGTAAATAATTTTATCACACATGCAGCTTTAATTCCTAACCAGGGATTAGCGACACTCCTTACATATCGCTGGTCATAAATGTTTCTGTATTTATCCATCAATTTGCATATCTTATCTATTGCGAGACGTCTAATCCCGGAGTTTATCCAAAAGAGGCCGCAGAAAAAACAGCACCCCCAAGCATCCGATATCTTAGCAATAGCACAAAAATGCATATAAAAATATACCTCAATTTTTTTTTAAATAACAGAACGGAGGAAGGAAAAACAAATGGGGAAAAAAAATAATAATTCATACACCAGATTACTGATGTCCTCTGTTCATAAAATATCTGTAACAGTTAGACTTGAACAGTTGTGGGTTGAAATTTGGAGGAAAACAACTCTGGGGAAGCGAGTTCCAGAGAGATGCAGTTTGGGGAATGAAAGAATTCTGATAGGCAGAAGTTCTGCAATATGGTTGAGTGACATTCCAGTCATGAGCGCTACCAGATGCCCGTGTAGCACGAGGGAAGGCATGGAGAGGTGGCACCATGGACGCAACTTCGTCTGAGCATTTGCCAAAAAAATATCTGTAAAATAATGCAAGGGAGGCAACATTCCTTCTTACTTACAGGGGAGGTAGTTTATATGTAATGGCAGGATTGTTAATGATTCTAACAGCTTTATTCTAAATTTTGTCTAGTTGTCTTAATGCAACCTCTCCACAACCATTCCACAAGGGTGAGCAGTATTCAAGCTGAGAGCGCACATGACTCTTATAAATTATAGCTAACTGCTCATCGGCAAAGAAGTTACGGACTCTGTACAATAATCCAAGTTTCTTTGAGGCAGTTTTAGCAAGTGATCTGACATGAGAGGTCCAGCTGAGAGCACTGTTAAGTGAGACACCAAGAATTTCAATACTTTTGGAGATGGGAATATTAGTAGCAGTGAAGGTAATGTACGAATCTGGCAATATCTGTCTATTAGGAAACTGTATATATTTAGTTTTACTAGCATTAAAAGAGACAAGGTTGTTTTGTCCTCATTCACTGATTGTAGCTAGATCTTGATTTATGGAGATGGCTGTACTGAGTTAAGAGGTAGAGATATTAGACTTTGTAAATGGATGTCTGAGTGTGAATGAACTATGTAGTGTTGAGTCATCTGCATATGAGTGAACGGGATTGTGAGTGACAGATAAGAGATCATTAATATGAACCAGAAATAGGTTGGCGCCAGAACTGATCCCTGCGGCACGCCGGCGTTAATTGAGTGGAAATTCGAATATACATCATCTACTTTTACTGTTATTTTCCTGTCACTAAGATAAGAAATCAAAGGAACAAAAGACGTTAGTCCATAGCAAGGGAGTTTGGACAGCAGGGAACGGTGCCATACTCTGTCGAAAGCTTTAGAGATATCAAGAGCTACTGCATGAGTTTCTCCAAAAAGATCAATTGATTGATGGATGGTATGAGTTAAGAGATTGAGTATGTCATTGGTGGATCTTTCGTGGCGAAAACCGTATTGTCTATCACTAATTAAGTTGTTGGATTCAAGATGTTTAACAATATGCTTATTAATTAAAGTTTCAAATACCTTACCAAGAGAAGATGTGACAGCTATTGGTCTGTAATTGGAGGGGTCAGACGAACTTCCTTTCTTCGGAACTGGGTGGATATTGGCTTCTTTCCATGAATTTGGGAATAAAGAAGTACGTATGCATAGTCTGAATAATTTGGCTAGGACAGAGGCAAGTTCAGGGGAACACTTTTTCAAAACAATTGGCGGAATTCCATCTGGGCCTGGAGATTTGTTGGTAGGTAAATTGTCTAGGATGGATTTTACGAATCTTGTGTGTATTTTAAGTGGGGCAATTTCGGGAGAATCAAGTTCCAGTACTGAGACATTCTGGCTGGTATCATCTATGGTAGAGTTTCTTGCAAAGGTACTAGCAAAGATATCTGCTTTCCCACGTGGGTCATTTGTAATATTGCCATCTGAAGATTTTAGTGGGGGAATGGAAGATGACTTGTTAAAGTTATTATTGAAAGAATTAAGAGTTGACCAGAATATTCTATTGTCACTAAGGTTGTTAAGTAGTTTTGATGCTTGCTTTTGAAGAAAGTTTGATTTAGATAGATTTAATACAGCTTTTGCATGATTTCTAGCAATTTTAAATTGGGAGAGTGATTCAGATGTTTTTGATTTTAAGTAAGAGTTATATGCTAATGACTTTTGGGCTGTTGCTCTGGCACAATTGCCATCAAACCATTTTGGAGAGTTTGATCTTTTAGTGAATTGTTGACTTGGTATGAATAAATCCATACCGGCTAGTATTAAGTCGCAAATGTGGGACTGGGTAGAATTGGGATCACTAGAGAAGAAAGACTGCCATGGAACATCAGCAAGATAATTTCTAAATCCATCCCAGTCTGCCCTGTCAAAGTGCCATCGGGTCACCCTGACAGGTTCGGAATGGGGAGGTGTAGGAGGGTTAACTAATGAGGCTTTGATGAGATTGTGGTCAGAGGATCCAAGTGGTGACAGTACCTCTATCCTGTATTGATCTGGATTATTTGTCAAGAATAAATCCAAGAGATGGGCATTATGGTCAGGATTATCAGGTATTCTGGTTGGTTGCTTTACCAACTAGGTGAGATTAAACGATTCCGCAAACAGCTCGCACTCTAGACCAGCGTCGTCAGTCCGGGCAGAATGCAATAACCATTCAACATTGTGTATGTTAAAATCACCCAAAATGGTAATTTCATTGCCAAGGGCAATGTTAAGGTTACTCAACTGAGTGGATATGGAATCAAATACAGTGGGTTCCGAAGAAGCATTGGGGGAACGATAAACTACACAGATATATTTGGTAATGTTTTGGCAATTTAATTTATATAATGAGTAATCAAAACTGGATGAAGTGAAGTTTAAAATAGTATCAACTGCATATTGGGATTTGATATAACAACAGGTGCCGCCCTTGTTTCGAAAGTTTGTAAGGAGATGGTAACCGGGAAAACAAAATGGAGATATATCGGTAGAGGGTGAGGTGGTTCTGTGAGGAAAAGGGCCAAAGGGGATACGGACTGAAGGAAAAAATGAACTGAGTTTAAATTTGTGGTAAGGCCGCGGATGTTGGTAAAGAATAAGGCCGCACCATCACCTCTTCGCCGACGAGCATTCCCGGAAATAGCAACAGTCGCTGCCGGCACAGTCGCTTGATGGCGACCGGGAGGACCCTGTGCCTCCAGCCCTACCCTGCCGGTGGTGGCAATCCGAGGTACCACCTCATTTGATTGTAAGATTGCAGCGGCCATTACTAAAGATGTGAATAGAAGGTGTGATATGTTATGCGCATGTAGTGTGGTGTAGACAGTTGAAGGTAGAGGTATTATGAGAGCATGCTGGCCTACTCTCTGTGTAAATGAATGCACTGAAAATGTTCAGAAAAGGGAGATGGTCAGGATCAAGTCCTGAGGGCTGGTGAAACGGGAGCTCCAGCCCTCCCTATCACCAGCTTGCCATCAACCTCGGGAGTACTGCCCTGTTCGACTGGTGCTACAGTCTATTCCTCATAACAGCCTTATCATCATTATCATCGTTATCATGCCGGTCTTAATTTCCAGTTGTGTAAACCATAATCAAGAAGAAAGCTATCCATTATTTGTAAAACTAATACAAAAACCCTCCTTGTGTTTCAGAACGAGGAGTTGTAGGAGGCAGACGTAAGATGTGTGAGAGACAGAGGTTGTGGGGGAGAGCAGGGGTAAGACTGACCCCTTCTCTACCCTCACGCATCCTCCCCCTCCACCTACCTCTCCTGCTGGCCCTCCTCTCCCTCTGCCCCCTCTCCTATGCAGTACAACTCAAGGCTGCCTCTAGTGATGGTGAGTACGATTATTATATCTAGTGTTTCTTTACCACTCTACCACGACGTACTTTTATTTATTTATGTTATCAACCACACGATTTTAATAAACCAAAGGGTCTTGTGGTGAAGGAGTTAGTGGAGGTTTTACTAAAACTCCCTACATTCAGAAGCTCACCCAAGGTGAATAAAAGCGTCTAGAGACAACAAGGATAAAGAGTACGTTTAACGAGTTGTTGTTTTAGTTGATCAAACCCGGTCAATCTGGCTGAGCAGACTCCTCAACCGTAGGCCTGCTACCGCCCCTGTAGGGCCGTCCTGTGTAGTGAACGAATGTTCCCTGGCGGTTAATAGCGCCTAGGGACGGTGAGGTGCAGAGAAAAGTGTGGAGGTTTGGTTCCTGGACGAACGTCGCATCTGCATCTCCATCTTGTTAGCAGGAGCATCATAGTAGGCTATATGGTTACCACACAGTGTTGTAAATGGTTTCCTAGGTGTCAGGAAACCTCTAGGCATGTCACTTAGTGTAGAGCCACCTGAAGTGAAAGGATGGGTAATAAAAAGAAACAGGAAGGAAAGGGAGAAGTAGGAAAAGAGGAGAGAGAGAGAGAGAGAGAGAGAGAGAGAGAGAGAGAGTATGATGCAGGTGAGAAAGAAGTACGAGTAGGCAGCGCTACATCAAGTGAATGGATGATAGTCGCAGCCACCTCGTGAAAGGTTAGTCTCTCTCTCTCTCTCTCTCTCTCTCTCTCGGGAAATTATACAAAGTGCCTTAACCCTTTCGCTTCGGTTGGTGCACACCAAAGGATTTTGTTCTCCCAAGTGAAGTCCCAGCAGTCAAAGATTTACTAAACTATATGAAGTAATCATCCTCTTGTTATTGGTTATCCAGGCATTGGTTTAAGCTAACGTCGTGTGATTTTGTTCAGACGACGGCATTCTTAGCAGTGATTGATTTAAATCAAATGTGTTACATTCATATCCTGAATTATTTACTCCCAGCTGACTTTAGGCGCTTTGTCGTTGGCTGGCACAGAATGCAAGTTTTGCCTTGATCATAAAAATGTGACCAAATTCTGTTTCTCCAGTTTCAGTGACTTGATCTTAGCAGAGTATAATTATCTGCTATAGATGGAACAAAATACCAGAGTTGTTCCTACCTTGAAAGTTAAATGGTGACAACATTAACTTCCTCAGGCTCCTATGGCTCATTCGTAGCTGGACATAACTATCTGACGTTGGCTGGAGTAGAATGGCTGCAAGAGTTGTCCCTAACTGTGAAGAGTTACTGGTGACAATGCTTACGACTCTCATAACTAACTCTCAGCTGTAAATCGTCAGGTGTTAACTAAAAGAAAATAGTAAAACTCACTGACCATGATTGTGATAACTGACATCTCTCTCTCTCTCTCTCTCTCTCTCTCTCTCTCTCTCTCTCTCTCTCTCTCGTGTTCGTTACAATATTAACATGCTACTTTCCTCACTCGAAGTTGGATAGAATTTTCTGGCGCCTTAGTTATGTGAAGTAAAATATTAGAGAAGTCCCTGGTCATGAGGTTATTGTCAATATTATCAGTATTAGGATATTATTCTCACTCGCAGATGGATTTTTTATTTTTTTTGCGTTAGTTTGAAGATAATGATCTGTCCCGGGAAGGAAAAGGTCAGGGGTAACAGTGTTTGCACTTTCAGGCACCTGTGACTCACTTCTATCTGTATAAAATCGTCTGGGGTTGTCCCGACATTGAGATTATTAAAAATAATTCTCTCTAGTAACCAGGTCGTTAATATTTTGTTTACAGAGAAGTTGATTTAGACAACACCAGACGATATCATTCAGTCGTTTGTTATCAACTGGAATCAGATAATTAACCCACAGAACCTAAGAACGTACTGATCAGTATTATCTGGCTGCCTCCAGACGATGGAATGCAGTTTAGGATAAACTTTCCTAACTAGAGGAGCTAAATACAGCCCATTTTAATACAGGGTATGTTCATTATTAGAGAGGTTTCTAAGTTAAATATAATCATAAGTCAGTAGCAAGAGTAACATTTAACAGAAAGTTATCTTAATATGTTAAAGTAATGAATTTTCACATTACGATGGTCAACGTATAGCTCAATAAAAAAAAAAGCTGGTGTTCGCTGGGCTAGAATATGGTGTTTGAGACCAAGAAAATGTTAGTCACATCACTGCAATGGGATATTCTTTATATTATTTATGTAGCCATAACACCATTCTGCTCAGCTCAGGAGAGACTTTCTCAGGAAAGACTTTTCGATTTAGACAGGATAGATACTGTCTTTATTTATGCGGTCAGCACGAGAGATGCTCCAAACCGGAATCAAATAAAAAGGAGGCTGTTAGACCAAAAAAAAAAAAACAAAGGAAGACGTCACCGTATTCAAAGAGTCAATAATATTATCGAAATTTAAATTGAACCTGTAAATCCAGTTAGGTATACTGATAGTGATTTGAGGCTTGGAAGCTGACTGACTTTTGTGATCGGAGAGGTTAGTGGCGGATTGACCTCCAGGTTCTTGTAGGAGAGGGTGGTGGGGCAGAGAGAAAGAGAGAGATGGGGGGGAGAGGAGTGAAAGGCTTGAAGACGGTGTGTGTGGGAGAGGGGGTGAGTAGGACAGGGAGGGAAAGAGGGGGAGAGCGAGAGGTATGAGGGCTGTGTTCTTACCTAATTGTTCTTACCTAATTGTATCTTCACAGGAATGAGTCAAGCTCGTACTGTCCCGTGCATTAAACCATTTTCCTCATACATATCCTTAAATTTGTGTGCGTGTGTGCGTGTGCGTGTGCGTGTGTGTGTGTGCGTGTGCGTGTGCTTGTGTGTGTGTGTGTGTGTGTGTGTGTGTGTGTGTGTGTGTGTGTGTGAGAGAGAGAGAGAGAGAGAGAGAGAGAGAGAGAATCACCAATCGGTAATCCCAAATTACGAACAAAATGAAGAATATTGGAAATTGATAATGCTTTTCACAGTTTAATAATGAGTGGAACGGTCTTGCGATACCGGGTAAAGTAGAGGTTTGGCAAGGTATGAAACTCAGGAAATAGAAAATGAAGTTTTGACATTTTACATCATGATCACATACAGAAATGCTGCAGGTCCCGCAATACTTCTGTTTTATTAATAGAGGACAAACAGCTTTGAAACATTGCACCGTATTTTTTGTTTCAGCAATCGCGTGCTGTATTATGTCATTCAACTAAGTATCAGACTCTACTTTCAAGGCCTGATTTTCACTACAGAGTCCCCTTCACAATTCATACCTATCCAGCATATGAGGGGTTATTCTATCACTCTTCCTCAGTCGAGAGGATTAGGTCTTGCAGTGGCCATCACTAGGACTCTTAGTTACAATATTCTGTTTGTGCGTAAAACTCTGAATCAGATATCATCTTGGAGTCCGGTACCTACAGACGATTTTCCAAACCCTGGGGAAACTATTTTATATGACAGAGTTAGAAATAATTTGCAGTAACCCTTTCATAACTGATTTCTCTCCCTAATGGCTGAATATGATTGTCTGAGAGTAGCAAGAATATAATATGAAGTATTCATGGAACGGAAGTGACTGAAGCAACATAGGTGAGCATGTAAAACTGTACAAAAAAGTATCGTTACAACGTTGTGCTAAACAATATGACAAACGACAATGGTTTAGCATAAAAGAGGCAGAGGGCTAGGAAACTGTTGGTACCCCTGCATATCCAACAATGTTGGTTATGCATGGGATACAAGAGGCATTTCCTGTGTTTGAGGTAATAAATGCGTCGATATGAATGTATCAACCCTTCGGAAACAGCAGCCATCGTAGTGTCCGTTACGTGTCTATCGGACCCCTGGGTAACGATACTTTTTTGTACAGTTGTACTGTACACTACGTAAGTTCAGAGTTACTCGGAAGCACGAGAAACATCGAAGTCGATAGAAAAATATCGCTCAGGCTAACGTCCTCAATATTTTAATGACGTATTTTTCCACTGACTGAGATGAATCTTATAATTTTCCCTGGTTAATCTTGGTGTTTTTCTCTTTCGTCGTAACACTATCCATTGCCATGGACTCACGCTGTTATTCCTGGCCTGATTAGTCTGAAAATGACTATGTATATATGAGGATTCGATATCTCAAGACGCCTTTCTCATGTTTTCGATAAAGATGTTTTAAATTATTTTCTCTGCCTAAAAGGGTGAAAAGAAGAGTGAATAATTGACAAAAGACAACTATGAATTCAGCAGACACCGAAATATCCATTCCAGTTCAGGAATACGTTCCATTCATTTTCAAACGAAGTTACAGTATGGACAGAATGCGCTTCGAGCAGGCCCTCGAACCAATTTTACACCCAAGATTCGCAAAGCAGGAGCGGGTGTTATGCTTTGAGCGGTGTGTGTGTGTGTGTGTGTGTGTGTGTGTGTGTGTGTGTGTGTGTGTGTGTGTGCGTGCGTGTGTGTGTGTGTGTGTGTGTGTGTGTGTGTGTGTGTGTGTGTGTGTGCGTGTGTGTGTGTGTGTGTGTGTTTAAATGTAATAGATCAAACACATTTCATCCGATTCCAACCAAACTTGATGGAATGGTTGAAGGACAGTCCATGAGGAAGCGTACCGGTACTTCTTTTGAGAAAAAGAACTTAAAGGTCAGTGTCACAGGGCTGGGACAAACGATGGCCCAGTAAAATAAATTGTTTTTATCCAGTTTTGGCCAAACCTGGGAGAACGATCCAGGGTAAGGCAAAAACTATGTGATTCAACTCTTAGATCAGTCAGTCAAATGTCAGGGTCACAAGGCAAGGTCAGAATTTGATATGTGTGTATGGTTAACAAAATAACTCAGACAGCTTTGATCTTATTTTAACTAGACGTGGTATGCTGGTGAAGAATCATCAGAGCAGTGCATCTGTTATTCTAGAACAACAGAGCAAAGGTCAGGGTTACTGGGCAAGGCCAACTCAAAAGGTTTTTATCCAGGTTACATGCGACGCTGTGAAACTGTTAAGGATAATAGAAGAATAAAAGGAATCTATTTTGACGATCAGTCAGAGGGTTACATTACACGATAAGGTCAAAAGCCAGGGCTGCAAGGCAAGGCCAACTCAAGAAGTTTTGATCTGATTTAAACCAAATATAGTGGAAGTGTTAGGGGTCAAGCAAGAACAGGGGAATTCAGTTTTGAGAATCACTCCAAGACAGTGGTCACAAGGCAAGGTCACTAATGGACAGGTGTGTCTGTGTTTAAACTAACTAACTAAAACAGTTTTGATCTTATTAAAATCAGACTTAGTGGATGACTTGAGGATAATTATAAAGGTTGACTTACAGTTTTGGGCGACAGTGGGTCAAAAATCACGGTCATATGGCAATGTTAATTTAAACATTATTTATTTTTTTTATCTGTTAAGGACTAAAGTTTGTGGAAGGATTCGGGTTAAAACAAGGATAAAGAAATTCAGTTTTGAGAACAATTAGTCAAAGGCCAAGGTCCCAGGGAAAGTTCAAAAGATGAAGGTCACTGGGCAATGTCAACTAAAGCAGGCTTGATCTTATTTAAAATTAGAGTTGGTCAAAGGGTTAAGGTTTCAACGAGAAGTAAGCAGTTCGATTATGAGAGTAATCTGTCTAAAGTGAAGAGCACTGGGCAAAATCATATATGCTGGGCTTTAAACCAGTTAATGGTAGCAGGTGTTGTACTTTCGGAGAGTTGTTTCTTTTTGTGTGTGATTTGTTCATTTCTGTGACCAATAAATACATCCAAATCCACTTACCCACATATAGGAAGTTAATTTTATGAGACTTCAGCATTAACACGCAACTTTTGCCTTTCCATTGTAATCTCTTCATGGTTACATGTAAGCTACACAGTGGTTTTGAGATGGGGAGAATATTTGAGAACTAGAGGAAAATTAGTTTCCTCCTTACTAGAGATGATTGATATCCTTATGCACAATTTTCTTATGGCAGCATAACTTAAAAGAAAAATAGTCAGTATCGAATAAGTTAATCTGACGTGGAGGTCTTGATATATTAATTGGTGATTGCAGAAACAAAACTTTTCAGCCCTGCAACACGATGGCGTAGTTATTATAGTTTATTCTCATTACTGCCAAATTGTTTTGCAAATGTTAGTCAGAACCTGCTATATATAATTCTTTCACTTCAACTTGACCTAAAATTTGTATCTTCATCTTCAGCACTGGGTTGTATGAAAAGATTAACACAATATTATGCTTTTCACGAAGAAGTACTATGGAAAGGATGAAGAGCTGCGGCATTACCTTAATCTACCACTAAACTTCGTGAAATAAAACTGAAAAGAGGCGAAACCTGGTCCATGCTATAGTGAACTACCTATAGTAATGAATGGGTTTTTGAAAGATATATTTAACCCTGCCATTTCAGAAAGTTTATCCTGCGGTAATAAAATACTTTACATAAGCAATGAAGGAAAAAAACTGTCTCTGGCTGAAGAAGTCGAAGTATGCTGTATAATTACGATACTGACGCTTTTTCAGTTCATTCATGCTACCAAGAAAAGAGACAGGAAAGATAACGAGCAGTAGGAAGAGAGGAGGGCAGGTACATAGACAGAATGATAAAGGTTGATAAAGGTGAGGATGAAGTAGGAAGCGCTACATCAAGTGAGTGAATGATGGTCGCAACCACCTCGTGAAGCGTTAGTTAGAGAGAGAGAGAGAGAGAGAGAGAGAGAGAGAGAGAGAGAGAGAGAGTTATTTATTTCATTTCACACACGACTCTCAGTTAATCAACAAAAAATGCCCCAAAAGTGGTAATAATCACTCAGCTCAGTGCGAAAAATTAGTATTTAAGTATCATTACTTTTCAGTCCACGTCCACCCAGATGAAAGAGCCAATTTCATGCCTCTTTCACCCTCGATTGCAACACTGATTCTTTTCCCCTGAAATGGCTATACAACTTCAACTGCTGGGTAGTCAACGATCCCTCTCTAGCACACACACACACACACACACACACACACACACACACACACACACACACACACACACACACACACACACACACACACACACACACACACACACACACACACACACACACACACACACACACACACATACAGTAACTCCTTCAACACACGAGTATGTGCAGCTCCTTCCCCTCCATACCAAACCCTACCACCCTCCTTCCCCTCTCCTCCTCCTGCCTCCCCTCGCCTTTTGTAAGCTTGCATGAGCGATTTTTTAAGCACACATCGCCCATTTTCGTTACTGAAATTTCCACTTAATTTTGTTTTTGCCCTGTAAAGCCTTCAATATATCTTCCTTTCACTTTCGTCCAGTGTAGATTGTTGTAAAAGAAATACCCATGTCGACTGTTCCATTCAGTATAAACCGCAGACTACCAGGTAAGAAGCACAAAAATATTAAACCGACAATTTTGTTAAGCACAAACATCGTTATCATCATTATTATCATCATCGTCATCATCATCAGTAATATCCTTCTCCCAGCCTAAAGGTGAAAAGAATAAGGACTCAGAAACAACGAAAGAGAAAACATAGATTTGCAAGAAATGTCAACAGCATGGTTAGTAGAATGAACCACACAATCATTCACAAGTAATTCTAGCCTCTGGAATCATGGCTCCATCTTACAAGCATAACCATCTAAGCGTTTTTTTTTTATTTTTTATTTTTTGCTTCTTACTTTCCCGTATAATGCAAGTCACATACACCTGCCTGACAGTCATTGCGTTGGGTGTCAGTGATTGTCAAACCCCTGTGAAGAGATTCTCCAAACTTAATTCACCCAACATATATATGTACCGGTATGTACAGTTTCGATCGATCAAGAGTTCTTTTGCACCGTCTCGAAACTGTTAAAATCTAATAAGATTTCGCTAAAGGAAAAGTGTTCTGCAGAGGAATGTACTTTCTGCTTTCGTTTTTCAATTGTCGAACAATTTCATTCGGCTTAGGAGAGAATTTTCGACTAGGAGATATCAAGTACAACATTATCTACCCCCTCACTGCAAAAGGCGTCCTCTAAGCTGAATATATTGTGTGAAGGAGTGGAGTCAATTGCCAGCAGCCTAATGCTAAAGCAAAAAAATAATAACAACAATAATAATAATAATAATAATAATAATAATAATAATAATAATAAAAATAAAATTGGGGGGATGGAATTTCGCTTTCCAAATCCAGAACCCTAGAAGCTTAAGAGAAATACCAATTGCTGCCATAATTATACAAAGTGGTCCCTATCCTGCACCCCCCTTGACACTCACCTGGGGTTACCTGGGGGAGGCGGTGGTTCAATCGGTAGAGAGGTGGCCTGCGGTCCTAACGGACCAGGGTTCAAATCCCGCTGGGGCAGGGAACGGTTTAAGGATTTGAATTTCGTAAAAATCAGACTTTACTAATCCACCAGAAGACCCGCCGACATGTAAAAATACCCCCGCTAATACCAATACACCAGTCCTGTATGAGACAGCCCTAGCATGTATTCAATATGGACGGTGGGTGTTAGCGCCGAAGTGGTGACATGTAGAGGTGTGTGGTATATAGGAGGACTACTGAGCCTTGAAAGCAGGCTGTGAAGCCTATGCCCAGAGTCGGACACACAAAAAAAAAAAAAACGTGTGTTACAGGGATGGCTTACTCTGCTGGTGTGAGGAAATCAGACATTTTTAATTACCTCAAGAAGTCAGCAGCTAGCCATGCAAGCTTTGGACGTAACAAAGCACACGCTACAAAGCATGAAAAAGGTTACCAGTAGTACAGTAGATGACAATGCAGGGTAGACACTGGTACCACTGGGCGAGCCGTCCCAACAACGCACGGGAATTCAGCAAGTAACCGACAAGGAGTGTGTAATATATGGACCAACCTCTATATAATCGCACTGTTTTCACGATATCTCTCTAATGCAGCTCCTCTGACTTTCAAAGTATTTCCTTCAGCAAAGACGACTGTGAATATATGGAACTTGAGATCAAAGAATAGTGAACTCAAAAGTGTTTTTGACAGTGTTGATACCGGAATATTTACACAGTGTTGCATTACTGCCCTTTGTCAATGGATCAGTGTTTTACAGAAATTCACAAGTTATGAAACAGTGCATGTTTACTGTTCTAGCTCTAGTCACTGTTTTGTAAACATCACTAGTTTAAACGAAATAAGTGAATAAAATAGGAGTAAAACCCCTTCTCATTTGCCCCATTTCAAGTTAGGAGGTTCGAGGTTAGGTTGCCACAGCAGCGTACATTTAACAGGAGATGGCCAAACTACTCTCATTGGTGGCAGTACATGGTCGAAAAACGTCATTCACCTCTTGGGGATGGAACCTACAGATTCAAGTAGTCATTTACAGTAAGGAGTTCTAGCCATTACAGCTCGTTTGCTCTATCCTGACAAAGAGCCCTAACCCCTTTCAGCCGAGTTAATGGGTATATCTAGCAAGACTGCAGGATCGATCTGACTCGCAGCCAAGAACACTCAGTCCTACCTCATAAGTAAGGTTCATCGAATTTCATGCATCCACCACACAGTAACCAAGCTGTGAGACTGAAGTGCCATCGGGTAAACACAAACCAGCTATTGACCATGAGGCCCCTGTATAGTAGGTAGTCGCCAGATAAAGGCTTAGAGATATGCCCGTAGATTACACGAGCAGCATTAGGTCAGATAGTCCTTGTTTGCAAAGTCTCAGTCCTAGCCTAGAACACTACCCTTGTATTTTGATGACATGTAAGACCCCGGTCATTGTACTGGTGAGTGAACACGGCCAGAAAGCATACATAACTGGCAGGGAAAACACCAAACAGCACCAGACTATGACACACAACCGTCGATTTATATGTCCACAACTTTCTTTCAGTTCTAGATGGTGGCCGAGTGTTTAATTAAGGTGTATGGTATCTGAAAGGACGCTAGTTCGATCCCTTGCTGGTACAAGGAACAATTTAATGAAATTAATTTCGTTCAAACAGACTTTGCTAATCTCCCATTTACTCACTGACATGCCATAAAAACACCATCACTCATGCCAATGCACCAGTTCTAAAGAAGCTCTACCATTTATCGAATATGGATGGTGGGTATTAATGCCAAAGTGGTAACATGTGAAGGTGGGTGGTACTTAGGAGGACTACTGGGTGTCAAGGAACGGACTGCCAAGTCTATGCCCTGAGTCAGACACCTTAAAAATAAAGACAACTGTAACACAAAAAATTAACTTCGGTGAGAGTGAGATTGTGAAACAGAGGAAACACTTCATGAATAATTATCCTGAATACTGTTTTTTTTTTTTTTTTTTTTTGAGATATTGTTCATTGGCCAGTGTGATTTATCATGAAATGTCGTAGTTATGGTCAGTAATTCTCTTACACTGTAGCTATACTCATACTTTGTGGAATCCTAATTTGATATACCGGTATGTAGTATTTATGCATTATCCTGTCCTTTGTTTATCCAACGGGAACGTAGGGGTCCGGGGTTAGGCACTCTTAGTTCAAACCATGAAGGCAAGCGTGACTAGTTGCGTTTCCCTCAGTGGTAGTAGGTGAGCAATAAACCACAATTTCTCTTGGACTTAAACCCTTGTGGAGCATATCTCGTTGGAGCGTCTTACCCACTACAGAACCAGGCGTTCATATGTTTAAATGGTTACCATTTAACTAGTAAATGACTTCCTGGGGCACATGAAACCAGCTGACGTGTCCCTCAGTGTAGAGTCACATGAACCAACTAATGAATTTTTCAACTATAGCCAGAAATAATCGAGCTTGTTGGAAAGGTTCGAATCTTGCATCATTGTTTCTGAACCCTAGACGTATGAGAGCATTATTATCCTTAACACTACATGGAAACTTGTACCCCAAATATTTACTATACTCTTCCTATACTACCTTGGCCTAAAAGTGCATTTTTCCATCTTAATATGTCTCATTCTGCCAATGAACTAAGTAAATTAAGCTATTGAAGGACAAAAATCTGGGCCAAGTTAAAATAAAAAGGGTATAACTGCTTATTAAATTAATGAACTCTACAAGACACCACAAAAGAAATTAATTATTACACAAAACTGAAAACACGAACTAACCACACAACACTGTGTTCCAGATCCAATAACTGTATCAGATGGGATGTGTTTAATCCCAGGTGGTTTAGCAACTGCCTATCCCCTCAACGCATGCCAGCACCTGTGATCAAGGAAATATCGTAGTTTGCCCTACAATATACGAGCTATATATATATTTTTTTTTTAATAACAGAACAGAAGAAGGAAGAACAAATTAATATAAAAATAATCCATACACCAGATTATAGATGCTCTCCAATGATTTAAAAATTCTGTAACAGTTGGACTTGAACGGCTGTAGGTTGAAATTTGGGGGGAGGCCATTCCTCGGAGGCGAGTTACAAAGAAATGCAGTCCAGGGAATAAAAGAACTCTGATAGGCAGAGGTTCTGCAATATGGCAGTGTGACGATCCAGTCATAAGTGTCACCAGATGCCCGTGTAACCTAGCTGCATAGAGAGGTGGCTGAAAGGGTGCAACTTTGTCTAAGCATTTGCCATAAAAGTATCTGCAAAATAATGCTAGGGAGGCAACATTCCTTCTTACTTGTCCAGGAGGTAGTTCATTTGTAATAGCAGGGTTATTAATAATTCAAACAGCTTTGTTCTGAATCTTGTCTAGTTGTTTTAGAGCAACCTCTCCACATCCATACAACAAGGGAGAGCAATATTCTGGCTGAGAGAGCACGTGACTCTTGTAAATTATAAATTTAAAAATTATAAAATTAGAAACAGTAGAACAATCTTTGTTGGGCCAATGGCTGATAACGGCCAGGAACGCTTCACAAACATCTGATTTCCTACTGCAAACACCAAATCTAATCACAGTAGTGCCCAAAAACTATACATAAGCACTACTGGTATAGTGAAATATGTCATGTGGCTGGGACAGGGGTAACAGAGGAGATTTAAGGGAACAAGACCGTGCACTACCTTCCCTACTCTCAGCTCATTTAGTACTGAAAAACCTGTCTGTGCTGTTGAGGGTATCGGGACCCACTGTTGCCAACTCTTTAGTTTTGACAAGAGCCGGGCAAGCTATGATGCGACCAAAAATGACACATATTGACCGAAAGCTTTTTTTTTTTTTTTTTTTTTTTTTTGTGAATACTGTATTTTATGGTTTTATGACACTAAAGGCTTCACAGTGCACTTACAAGGAAAGACCTTAATGACGCCAAACTCATCACCATGTACGAACGGGTTCATTTGAATGGATGGGATTATGGGTGACAGATAAGAGATCATTAGTATGAACTAGGAACAGGGGTTGGACCTAGAACTGATCCTTGTGGCACGCTGGTATTAATTGAGTGGAAATTGGAATAGACATCTACTTTTACTCTTGTCATTCAGTTGCTGCGATATAAGGTAATCAGAGGAACAAAAGATGACAGACCACAGCAAGGGAGTTTGGATAGCAAGAAAAGATGTGACACTCTGTCAGAAGCTTTAGAAATATCAAGGGCTACTGCATGAGTTTCTCCATGTTGGCCAGTTGAGTGATGGATGGTATGAGTCAAGAGATTTGATTATATGAATAGTTGATCTTTCATGTCAAAAACCATACCGTCTATCAATAATTAAGTTGTTGGATTCAGAATGTTTAACAGTGTACTTAATTACAGTCTCAAATTGTTTACCAAGATAAGACTTGATAACAATTGGTATGTAATCAGAGGGGTCAAATGCACACTCTTTCTTCGGATTTGGGTGGATATTGACTTCTTTCCAAGAATTAGGGAATGAAGAAGTACGTATGCATAGTTTGATTAAGTTAGCTAGAACAAGAGCAAGTTCTGCAGAACACTTTTGAGGAATTCCATTAGGACCTGGAACTTTGTGGACTGGTAATTGTCTAGGATGGATTTTACATATCTAGTCAGTATCTTAAATAGAACAATTTCGGGAGAGTCAAGTTCTAATAGTGGGATGTTCTGGCTGACTTCCTCTAAGGTAGAATTTCTGGCAAATGTACTGGCAAGCATGTTCGCTTTACCACACAGGTCATTTGTAATGTTACCATATGAAGATTTTACTGGGGGAATGGGTGATGATAAAGTTATTATCGAACTGAGACTTGACCACAATATTCTATTGCCATTAGGATTATTCAAAAGTTTGGATGCTTGGTTGTGCAGATTGATTTAACAAGATTCATTACTGCTTTTACATGGTTTCTAGCAATTTTATAATGACTAAGGGATTCAGATGATTTTTATTTTAAGTAAGAGTTATATAGTGAAGGCCTTTGGGTCGTTGCTTTGCTATAATTGCTGTCAAACCATTTTGGGGAGATCAGTCTGATCTTCTAGTGAAGTGTTCATTGGGTATGAACAGTTCCATCCCAGCTTGTATTGAGTTATTAATGTGAGACTGGATAGAATGATGTCAGTGGAGTAAAAGACTGTCATGGAATATCAGCAGGATACTTTCTAAATCCATCCCAGTATGCCCTAGCAAAGTGCCATCTGTTCACTCTGACAGGTTCAGAATGGGGAGGTTTGGGGGAACTGACTAATGAGGTTTTGATAAGATTGTGGTCAGAGGATCCAAGTGGCAACCGTACTTCTATCCTGTTTTGATCTAGATTTTTTTTGCCAGGAATAAGTCCAAAAGATAGGCACTATGGTCAGGTTTTTCTGGTACTCTAGTTGGTTGTTTACCAAGTGCGTGAGATTAAACGATTCTGCAAAAGCTTGCATTCTAGTATGGTCAGTCCTTGCAGAATGCAATAAACATTCTACATTATGGATGTTAAAATCACCCAAAACAGTAATTTCAGTGGTAAGGGTGAGGTTTAGGATAGTCAACACTGTGGATATGGAGTCAAATACGGTGGGTTCTGAAGAAGCACTGAAGGAGTGATAAACTACATAGATATAGTTGGTAATATTCAGATAATTTAGTTTATATAGTGAATAATGAAAATAGTGCCAACTGCAAATTCAGATCTTATATAACAACAGGTGCCACCCTTGTTCCGGAAGTTTGTGAGGAGATACGAGTAGTAACCAGGAGAACTAAATGGGAATGTCAGTAGAGGAAGAGATTTGCGGTTATGTGAGGAACAGGGCTAGAGGGGATGTTGACTGGAGGAAAAAGTGAATGGGATTCAGATTGGCATTGAGACCACGGATATTACTGAATTATAAGGCCGAACCTGTGCTTCTCCGCTGACAAGCGTCAACATTGTTTGCAACAGCAGCTGTCGGCACAGTAGTTTGATACTGACCAGGAGAACCCTGTGCCGCCAGCCCTACCATGCTGGTGGTGGCAATCTGAGATACCACTGAATTTGCTGATATTAACGCAGTAGCTATTGCTAAGGGGTGGGGGGAGAATGGAAATAGGTGTGGTATCTAATGTGCATAGTGTGGTGTAGACAGTTGAAGGTACTGTAGAGGTATTATGAGAGTATGCTGTTCGACTGGTGCTACAGTCGGCTCCTTGTAGAAAATGAGTAGGCCTACATATACTGGCAGGTGAACAGGGAAATAAAGAGACGGTTGTTGTGGGTGTGGGAAGGAGAGAATGGGACAGGGAAGGGAAAGGACTGAATGGATAGGAGGAGTCTAGTTTTAAATTCTCATTTCCTTCCCCTTTTGCTTCCCCCTTCCCCTTCCTTGCTTCCTTTCAGGACCAGATAAAGGATTGCTCTGTCAGCTTGGTTCTAAAATCCACCCACACCCCCCTCCTTCCTTCCAAATCCCCTTGCATTCCTTCTCCCAACATCCCCTCCTTTTCCTCCTTCCTTCTTTCCCATCCATCTCGTCCACTCTCTCCCTCTTCTTTCTTCCCATTCCTCCCACTCCTTCTCTCGCTCACCCCTCCCTTCTCTTCTCCACTCTTCCTCTTCTTCCATCTCCCTCTTCCAGCTCCTCTACAGTCCACCTCCTCGTCCTTACTTCTCTTATTACTCGCCCATCCTTTTCCTCCACCCCACTCACCCTCCTTATCACTGTTCCACTTCTTTCTTTCCCCTCCTCCCTTTCTTTCTCACCCCCTTGCTTTTCCTATTTACTTTCATTCCTCGTCATTCGCGTCCATTTCTTTCATTTTGCCGCCCGTTTTCCACCCCTCCTCTTTCGCCTCCCGTTTTCTTTACCATCCTCGTCTTATTCTCATGGTCAGGCCACATTGTCTTACAGTTGTCTAACATGAGCCACTTACCTACTGCCGATAATGTGTATATTAATATTCTTATGTCTTTCTGTCTTCCCTTTCCTGTCTAGCATCACTTCTCGTCCTTGTTTCTCTCTTCCTTCCTTTTCTGCCTCCCCCCCCACCTCCTCCTTATGTTACCTGGTTATTGACAGCTTAGTGATGAACGTGGAGGAAGTCGAGCTAATGGGCTGAATATAATTGTGGGAGGAGGAGAAGGGATTGTATCTACATCATAAAAGTAGCTGTGCCTCTTGTGTGTGTGTGTGGTGGGGGAGTAGCAAGTCGTCTTGGCTGCGGGTGGGTTGGTGGGCGGATGGACGAGATGGATTGACTGGTAGGAAATCTGGGTGGACAGGTGCGTCTGGAGTGGGTGGAGTGAGTTGGTGGAGTGGGTGGGTGAAGTGGGTGGGATGAACGAAGTGAGTGGATGAAATGGGGTGAACTGGTGGGGTGGGTGACCAGGGTATTGTGGGACCGTGGACAGGGATGAGTGGGTGGATGGGTGGGTGGGTGGGTGAGTGATATGGGGTGTGTGGGTGGGTGGATAGAGTGCAGTGGTTGGCTAGGTTGGGTTCGTGGGTCGGTGGATTGGGTGGGATGGTCTGGAGGGCATTTAGGTGAGAGGTAGGATGGGCTTGTTGGGTGGGTGGATTGATCTCTGACTTCCTGGAGGGCAGGCAGGAGATGGGGGTACAATGCTGCACTGAGTGAGTAGGTATATGGCAGGGTTTGTGGATGGGGGGAAATAAGTCTTCTTGGGAAATAGGTCTGTGGGGCAAAAAGGTTCACTATAGGAGTAGGTTCATGTCGAAAATAGGTCGACGAGGTACATGTCCTAGAGGTAAATGGACCCAAATGGAAACAGGTTCAGTGGATTAAAAACAAAAATTGTTCTTGTGTGAAATAGTTAAATGTGAGAAAATAGGTCTGTTGGGGATTTAGTGTGTCCCAACAGAGAAAACAGGTCTGCCTGTCATTCTAGGAAAAGTAGGTCAGTGTGTTTCTAAGATTAAAAAAAAAAAAAAAAGATTCATTGGGGAGAATTGGACCATGGGAGAAATTAAGTTTTAGGAGAAATGCGGCCATGAGTGTTAAAAATGTCTATGGAGAAATAGGTCTATGGGAGAAACGGTGTTCAGGAGAGAAATCGTCTATGGAGAAAAGAGGAACATAAAAAAAAAAAAAAAGGAGTCCTAAAGGGATAGAGGTCCATAGGGGATAATGTCTGCTTTGTGGAAACAGGTAGGTCCATAGAATATATATATATATATATATATATATATATATATATATATATATATATATATATATATATATATATATATATATATATATATATATATATATATATATATGTAACAAAAGTAAGCTATATATAAAAAAGGCAGTCCATTTTCAGTTCATCTTTACAGTGACTGTACTCTCACTGAGGTCGGAATTGTTGGCAGAGGGATAAGTAAGGACTAGAAACAGGGAAAGGAATAACACAGTTAATGTATAACAGTCGTCATATCAAACTGACCTCATTTCCCCCCCACCACTTTAGCACTATATTCCTTTTGTCTCATCAGTCTTTTCACTCTTTAGTAGGACGATCTTTATTCATTTACTTTTTTTTATTTTATTTTTTTTATCACCACCCACTGCGTGAACACAGGCAAAAATTTAAACCGCTACGGATCAATAAATGCTAAAGACCTACATGATTACTACACACATTTCAAAATGTTCTTTATAATCATCCATTACGAATATTTGCATGACTTCATCAAAACGTTTACCCCTCCCATGATCGAAACAAATCTAGTGTTTTTCAGCTAACACCAGAAAAATTTACTCAGCTGACAGTGAGTAGTGGAGACCTAGGTGTTAAAGTTATTACCGTAAATCTAGTAATGATTTGAACAACTATCCCTGTTAACATTAAATGATTATATTCAGCTAAGGGTGAGTCAGAGTAGGCTACCCTGAGTGTTGACTGGCAAACCATACATGACGTAACCTTTTAAACCGTACTCTCTGTATCTAGTGACAGGATCTCCCGCACTTATAAATAATTTTATGCTTCACAATACGGTAACGTCTCTGTAACCCTGTTCCCTCTAGTTCCGGTCGATTTCCTGAGAAAAGCCTTCCTAAATCCAGTGGCCAACCTATTCTAGATGAGGACCTGATTTCTGTCATATTCTTGTTATTTTCTAGCGATTTTACACTGCTTAGGAAAGACCTCTTGTACTCAAGGAATGAATGTAAGTCACATCTAACCCTTCCTGCTTAAAAGTCTCTGTTCAGCAGAGTAGAAGCGTTTGAGCATAGCAAGAAATTAAAAGTATGTCCTTCAATTGACAAGGCTAAATCAGTCACTTATTCCTGCAACTGTCATTTTGCGGAGCTGTGCATATTTTACATTTATTTTTGGTATTTCTTGACTATATCATTTGTCTTAGAAGGAACTCATTTAATTGAAGGGGTTTCATGCATGAAGTCTTCTTTCAGTCTAATGATTTTATTTCTCATTATTACAATTTCCTGCCGATTCGGTGCAGCCTTATAGAGACTTTTCGAAAAGGAGGGGTCCGATTGATCCTCATTAACTTTCACAGCTTGAAGGCACTCCTAAGCAAATAATAATCTCATATAGCAGCAAAAATAATAATAAATGCTGCGTCAAAATATAGACGGGAATTATGCACATTTACACTGACTTCGTCTCGGAATAATTACATTTTATTACACCAAGGCTGGTGGAGCGAGAGCAGGATTTATGCTTTGACGTGTGTGTGTGTGTGTGTGTGTGTGTGTGTGTGTGTGTGTGTTGTAAACAAATAACTAAAATAGCTGTTTAACCTATTTTAACGAATCTTGATGGAAGGTAGGAGCGTCAGCCCCTGAGGAAATCAATTGTATTTTCAGAATACTAAGGTCAAAGATGAAGGTCACAGGGTAAAACGTTGACGTATCAGAGCCAACTAAATTTTATCAAAATCAGATAAAACTTGGGGGACTAGCTGAGAGTAAGGCAAGATTGAAATGATTCAATTTTGAAAGCAGTAAATTAAAAACCAAGGTCACAGGGCCAGATCAAAGGTCGATCAGTGTGTGTGTGTGTGTGTGTGTGTGTGTGTGTGTGTGTGTGTGTGTGTGTGTGTGTGTGTGTTTTGATAAAATGCCTCCGATTATAAACAAACTTGGTGAAAGGGTTGATAGTCAACCATAAAGTGAAACAACTGGCTTTAGAACAATAAGTCAACGGTCATGGTCGCATGACAAGGCCAAACATGAACCGACAGTTTTCATCCAACTATATCAAACTATGTGGAAGGGCTGAGGATATGGAAAGAAAATATTGGACTTTGTGAACAAGCACCCAGAGGTGAAGGTCACAAGATAATGTAAAAAACAAGAAAAAATCAAAAGTACCTAAAACATTTTTTTCTATGATTACAGCCCATCTTGGTGGAAGAGTTATATATTAGGCAAGAACGAGGGGATTCAGTTTTGCAAACAATCAGTCAGAGGTTAAGGTCACAGGGTAATGTCAAAATTCGACCCGTGTGCTTGTATGTGAACAGGACAACGAATTCATATTTGATCTGGTTTGGATAAAACTTAAAGGATGAGGAGAGGATCACCTAAGAGATTGTCCAGTTATTTTTTAAAACAAGCGGTCAAAGGATATGGTTACATGACTATGTGAATTTAAACAGTTTTTATCTGATGTACAGTAAATATTATGGAATAGTTTACATTTACAAAAGGACAGAGATTAGATTTGGCGAATAATCAGCCAACGCACAAGGCTACAGTGAAAGCTAAAAAGTCAGGGTAACTGGTGAAGTCAGTTTGCTCTAATCTTACAACTTGGTGGAAATGTTATGGTTTAGGCAAGAATGAGGTAATTCGATCTTGAAAGTAATATGTCCATGGTCAAGGTAACATGGCATAACTCAGTGTTCGGGCCTTGTGTCAGTTGGTGGGCGCGGGTGTTGCACACTGATCGTTCTTGTTGATTTTTTTTTCTCGCTATAATATCAACCGAACCCTGCTCAGTAAAAACTCCAGTCACATATGCACACATCCTTGCACAGTGTACATTCGCATGGACACACAGACCTACCTGCGCGCACACACACACACACACACACACACACACACACACACACCTACGAGTACATGCGCACACTCGCATACATACACGGTTGCACATACGTAAGCAGACGCAAATTTTCACTCACGCACATTCAGTTCACATACATTCTCACACATACCCTCCCGAAAATACGTTCACCAGGTAAGGAAATGATGCCTGTCCTTGACCTCGTGGCCTCGCTTTCAAAGCCAGAATCTCATCACCTCGACATCGACTCCCAATACTATGCTTAGCAGCGACCTCGGCCTCCAGGCCTCATGATGGTTCCAAGTCCAAGACCATATTATGAACCTAGAGGTGCATTCCAAAACATACACACACACACACACACACACACACACACACACACACACACACACACACACACACACACACACACACACACACACACACACACACACCTGATCTCACTGCCATCTTCCTCCCTTCCCTCCCACAACTTTCTGTTATGCCTATTATTTTCATGGTCCAGGCACACTCTAAAAGAAACTGCTACGGCTGGGCCAACTGATCTACTGCAGTTATACTATTTTATATTCTCATCCTCTCTACTTCAAACTTAAGAATATGCCGATTGGTTCATGCTGTTTAAAAAATATAAACATTGCATTTTTTTTCTTTCTCTAATTATAAGTGAACGCCTTGGAAAAGTCGATTGAATCAGTGTTAAATTTTCAATTAAAAAAAAAAATCTGAATTTTGCAAGGAGCATTTTTCTTTAGTTTTTGGTATCTCATTTTATACTAAAGGATAAAACTCCTGATAGGTGCCGCCTAGTATGGAACCTACTGCAGTTAACTTCATTTATGTTATGATCATCCAGTATTCCTTGCCTTCTGTATCATGACCATTACTTTCCCACCCACCGTTTTATTATCATAAATTTCTTAATGACCATTATAATAATTCTTTTGTTTCCTTTCCATTTTCCTCGTCTTCACTACGCGCGCGCGCGTCTGTGTGTGTGTGTGGGGGGGGGGCGTGTGTATGAGCGTGCGTAGCTTCAACTCTCACATCAGGTTAGTAAAATCAAAGAGCAGTCGGACAAAAAATTACAATTCATCATCCAATTCACTTAGTTAAAATACAGCTTGTACATGACTTTTGGAGCTAGTAAGTGGTGCACGTGAGATGCAAGTCCTTGGTTTCTGTAGTACACACTAACCTCAACATACCACCTCCTTACCTTTAGCGGGTATATGTGGATTAACTTTATTATCAATACATAGTATTCTTATATGGTGTGTACTCTACGTGTCTGGGCCTAATAAGTGTCAGCAGTAGTCCCTAACATTACCATACCACCTCCCTACCAGTAGTGGTTAAAAGGGAAATACGGACAATATAATCAAAATATGGTGACATGGTATGGTGTACGTGAGACAGTGTCAGTTTCCATGAAGGGTCAGTAATTGACTCTAACCACACCACTCCACCTCTCTACCTATAGTGGGAATGTAAGTATTAAGGACATTATCCCCAAAATATTTGTTCTGGTATGATGTCACAGTGCTTTACGTGAGTCCTGATCATTTTGCTATATTGACAGTCAGTTGTAGCCCTTAATTCCACCAAACATTTCCTATCCTATAGTCATCAAAAGGGAATTAACCATTATATCCAACATATGGTGTTCTGTTATGGTGTTCATATGTGGTATACGTATCTGTTCCTCGTCAGAACTGGTAGGAGCCTCTAACCTCACCATTCCACCCTACATATAGCAGATACATGGGAGTTAAGGACATTATATTCAAATATATAGTGTCCTGGTATAGTGCTAGTATGTTGTGTACGCCACACGTTAGTGTTTGGTTTTATTACAAGTCAGTAGGAGACACTAGCCTCGCCATACCACCTCCCTACCTACAGAGGTTATATGATAATTAATGACATTAACCACAGTCAACAGTGGGTGTTATGGTGTGGTGTTAGTACAAGAGTATCTGAAATACCTGAGTCTGACTGTACTGAGGGTTTATAGGAGACACAAGCCTTACCCTTCCATCACACTACCTGTAGTGATTATATGGATAAAGGACTGTTTTCAAAATACTGTACGTATCATGTTCTGGGGTGATTTTAGTATATGGTGCGGTGATAGCGATTGCTTGTTAACAGTTGAACACCCTAGCCTTCCCGTATCAATCCCAGCCTGTATCGCGGGTGCACAGGTAGTAAGGAAACAGTTTTAATAATATGCTTTTCTGGTATGGTAACTTATGGTGCATGGGACTGGCTAACCCATGCCCACTATCAGTTTTAAAGTTCTCTCTCTCTCTCTCTCTCTCTCTCTCTCTCTCTCTCTCTCTAGCACTGCCTTGTACCCAATTAGTATGTACCTCACCCTCGTTACCAGACTGCCGTTCTCTCCATTCCATACCATCTCCACATTTAGTCATTCCCTGAGTAGATTCCTTGCTGTGGCATTTATAATTATTTGCCTGCTGTTTTTAAATTGCATAGAATCATGATGTAAGGAAACATATCTTTAAGAAGTGTGTGTTTTTTTCAGATATTGCTGGCAATTCCCGCCTTTGTATACATTAACTTTCCTTCTCCTTATCTCACCTACCCTCTTACCTTGGTATAGATTGACTTTCTTATTTCTTTAGTCACCTACCTTCCAGCCAGTTATTAGAATAACTTTCCTGAATCCTACTTCACCTACCTTCTTGCCTTTCTATAAATTAACCTTCTTATACTTTAGTTCATCCACCTTCTTGCCTTTGTATAAATTAACTTTCTTATACCTTACCTCACATACCGTCTGTCTCTCGATTCCTTATCTCCTGGCTCTGTCCATGATGTAGTCTCGCTTATCTTATTTTTGCTGAGAATGCATTTTTCAGACCAGTATCTGAAGCTCGCCTGTCTTCTTTTATTATTGGAAATATGAATTTAAACATTAAAACTCTCTCAGTTTAAAGGAAGGTAACAAAAGACATTATTAAGTAGTCTAATGTATTAAATTTCTCGACAGCTTATTTACAAATAATTGTGATAAAATTATATTCTTGTATAGGTGTCACGAGGCCTTATTGGAAAGGTATCGGCCATGAAATTTTTTGAAATAGGGTAGTCTCTGTCTCAACCTGAAGGCCGAAGGCAATGCCTTAGCTCCGTGCCTGGATATATATATATATATATATATATATATATATATATATATATATATATATATATATATATGTATTACAAATATCTATCTATCTATCAATCTATATCTATATCTATATCTATAATATATATAGATAGATAGATAGATAGATAGATAGATAGGTATATATATATATATATATATATATATATATATATATATATATATATATATATTATATATATATATATATATATATATATATATATATATATATATATATATATATATATATATATATATATATATATATATATATATATATATATATATATATATGCACGCGTGGGGCACATTAACTTACTTAAAACTGTCGTTCTTCTACGGAAAAGTTACTTAAAACTGTCCTACAATAGAAGACAACGTCTACTATACTCACTAAGATAGTGTGTTTCTCAATCTTTGGTGCCAACATGTGTGACTGTGCAAACCAATTCTGGGTCAAAAAACTTTGTGACACAGTTGGCATGTCATATCCGGGTTTGCTGGGAGAACTCTGTTTTGGTTGTGCCTCCATTGTCCATGCTCTTCTCTGGCTAGGTTCCGAGCTTCTTCTAGATGAATGGTTACCTCACTAAAGAGGGCTTGCCATCGTTTCCTGTCAGAGGCATTGGTTTCAAGATCTTTTGGTATGATGTTGCATTTTCTCAGGGTTATCCTTATATAAATGTTATATATCTTCTTCTGTCCCCCTGAGTTGCAACGTGCTGTAAGGAGTTGGCCATACAGAACCTAGCAGGGAAGGCAGTGCTCATGTATGTGGAACATGTGTCTGACCCATCCAAGTTTTTTTTTGGCCAGCATGGCTTCCATGCAGGTTACTTTGCCTGATGAAGAATTTGTGAGTGAGGGACTTTATCCTCCCATGTGAGTCCCAGGATGCACTGTAAGCACTGGATGTGAAAATACTCACACTGATGTGACTCCGATAAGTAGTCCAGGATTCAGCACCGTATAAGAGAGTGGAGAGGCATACAGATGTATAAACTGATACCTTTTTCTCGCTTCTCAACTTGGTGTTTTCAGAGACTGGATCTGAGACACTCCAAAAATGCTGAGATATGATTGATTCGTGCAAGAGCTTCATGTTTAGCTGTGAGCACACTTCCAAGGTAGATAAAATTCTCCACCTGTTTTACATTTTCGCCACTGATCTAAAATGCAAGAGGCTTTGCTGCATTGTGTCTCTGAGATGTTTTTTCTGTTTTATTGACATTTATTTAGAGACCCATTGCATGACATATGTTGGAAATGATGGTGAGAGACTATTGTAGGCTTCTCGGGTATGTGCAGTGCAAGGGCAGCACAGTCATCAGCATGTTGCAGCTCTAGGAAGTGAGCTGTTTCAGTCTTTGAGTGTGGTTGAAGACGTCTGAGATTAAATAAGTTACAGTCTAGGGGAAAATGGATTTTTATTCCATCATCAGGGTTTATTTGTTGGTGGCTTAAAAGGGTGACTGCAGTGATATAAGTGTTGAAAATGACAGGCGGAAGGACACATCCATGCTTTACGCCCACATTCACATTGAAGGATTCAGATTTGCTCCCACCAACGGACACATGAGCATTCGTGTTGTCATGCAGACTCTTCAGGATGGTAAGAATTTTTTTTTGAACTCCAAATTATTGAAGAGCATTCCATAAAAGTTCTTTGTTGACAGAGTCTAGTGCTTTTGCAAGATCAATGAATGCAATATACAGGTCATGGTTCTTCTCGTGGCATTTCCATTGTATCTGTTTGGCAACAAAGATGTCACATGTACCTCGTTCCTTCTGAAATCCACTTTGTGTGTCAGGGAATGATGGCTCAGTCAAATATTTTGTAAGTCTGGAAGACATTATGATGGCTTGTACTTTACTAGCATTGACAAGGAGTGAGATACCTCTGCTGTTGTCACAATAAAACAGTCCCATTTCTTCTTGTAGATGGTTACAATATCAGAGGTAAGCCATTCAGGTGGAATTTGTTCTTGGTTCCAGATACTCAGGATGAAATTATGGAAATGCTGGTGAAGTAAATGGCCACCCTTTTTAATCAGTTGAGATGGTATGCCATCAGGGCCTGGGCTTTTGTTATTTTTTAGAGATCGGGTGGGCTGAACAGTTCCTATAAGTAGAGGTGGGACATGAAGATCTGACGCTTGAGGGGTATTTGGAATGTTATTAGGGATATTATGCTCCACTGGGTTTCTTCGATTCAGTAAGGTGTTGAAGAGTTGTCCCATCTTTCAAGGATTGCTTGCTTGTCTTTCGGGAGCTCTTCATCGGCTGATTGAACAAGGTTTATTTTTGTTTGGTTGGCCCACAGATGGTTTTAATGGACTTGTAGAATCCATGATGGGCGTTAAGATCAGCCAGTCTTTGCAGCTCTATTGCTTGCTCAGTCCATTTTTTTTTCCATATCATGCAGTTTTCTCTAGGTTTCCCTTCTGAAATCCAGGAATTCAGTTTTGGGGGCTAAGGAGCTAGGATGAGCCAGGCAGGTGTTATGTGCTCTATTCTTCATTGCAAGAAGGTTAGGCATGCCCTCAGCATTTTCATGAAAGGAGTCTTTATGGTGGCAAGTAAAGAAGCTAGTGTTTCTTATGCAAGGCTTTGGCTCAGTGTCTTAATGTTTAGCCACTGTGTGTCCAGATTTGTTGCATTGTTGTTTGGATCAAGTGGTGGACATTGAGAGAGCTTCTCTGTAACAGTCTTGTGGAAGGCGTTATGTGTTGCCACATCCTTTAAGCCACTACAGTTTAGTTTCTTGATGGATGGTGTGTGGCACATTTGTGGGCTTAAGACCAACTGCAGGTTGGTGACTATAAGGTTATGGTCTGTGGAGCACTCAGCACCTCTCATAGCTGTTGTAATAGGAACTTCTCTTCAATCTCGGTGCCTCACAATGACGTAGCCAGTTAGGTGCCAATATCTAGATAGTGGGTGCATCCATGTGGTTTTGTGTTTATTCTTGAGTTGAAAGTTGGTGTTGGTAATGACCAGACTGTGTTTTGATCATTTGGAAAGAAGTCCAAGGCCATTGATGTTCATGTTACTAAGACCATGGCAGCCTACATTGCCTTGTCAGGGGTGATTATCTGTTCCTATTCTGGCATTAAATCTCCAAGCAGGATCAGTTTGTCATCAGGTGGTACTGAATGAATGGTAGCATCCAAAGAGTCATAAAAGGAATCTTTGACTGTGTCCTCGGAATCAAGCGCTGGGTGTTGAGTGTTGCATACTGGCCTATAGAGAGTGGTATGTGCCAGACATCAGCCTCTGTGATATTCTCACAGATGTTTCCTGGATATTCTGTAGAAGATTGCTTCAGATTGCAAAGCCAATACCATGGTTTCTTATTACAATGTTTGGGTATCCCCTCCAGAAATAGGTTGTCCTATCCTAAGAGGGCAAGTCCCAGAAAAGGCAGCAATGTCAATTATATATTTTTCAGTTCATGGGCAATAAAAGGAGTTCAGTGGCGTGGTCTTGTGTCGTGGCCAGTATCAAGCAAGGTTCATATATTTAAGGTAACAAGAGTCAGTGGGATTCTTTTGGGTCATCGACCACATTGTGGGATGCCTTGACAGACAATTGTCTGCCCAGGTGGTGTAGAGCAGAAAATATTTAGGTTACCTTTTCTAAACCCCTCCCTGTCAAGGGTTTGCAGTTGGGCATCCGTTTCTGGCTGCATAGTCGCACTGGATGCTGCTGAGGGCATGACCTACACTTATGCCATCATGCTAGCGATCACTGGGCCAATTCCATTTATGTACACAAGTCGAGCTTGCGACTTCTAGCCACATCCATGGCCTGTCACTGTCACCCTATCGGGTCGCCATAGGTCTTTTGGTTTTGATGAAAGGATGAAATGGGAGGTGAGTATAGCAGTGGGCATTCACACTGAATGGATTTGGTGTGATGCTGAGGGCGTGCAGTCCTTACCACTACGTGGGTTAGCCCTTCCCAGCCTGTTATGGTAGCATGAAGATTCACAACGACCATTTACTGAGCATGGTGTCAGGAGTCTGAAGGGAACTCTGTCTGTCGAGCCCTTCCTTCCGTGGGACTCCACTCGCGGATTTTTCGTTTGGGGTTTACTCTTGTAGCCTTGTCGCAGGGACATTGTAGATAGCATAACTAAAGGAGAGTTCCTGTCCCTTTCTTTGGAAATTCAAGACTCACCTGAGAGGCCCCACAAGTTTCCTACATACCTCCTTACACGTTATCCTGTCTGCATTGATCCCAACTTGGCCAAGGAGCTGCCAGGTATCTACTCAGCCTGACGTTTCCACCAGAATGGCACACCTATCAACCAGCTGGTAGTCACCTGGAGCCTTCCTCACCCGCCACCACCAATTGTCACCTTCAGCTTCCTTCGCTGCTTCCCATCTTGTGAGTTTTGCAAGATGAAGGACGAGCAACCATGGTGCTTTCAATGCTGGGGCATTGGTCACATCTCCCGGTATTGCTCTGTGCCAGAATGGTGTTCGTGATGCTCTGGCCAACACGACTCTCGGACGTGTCCTCACCGATCCCCTCCACCTGCTTCTGATACAGCCTCGATGCAACCCAACCCGCCACCTCCAGATACCTTGCACTGAAAATGTCCCGGATGTCATCAAGAAGGGGTTAATGTTTGGCATAGCTGCACTAGACGCCGGGCTAACCCTGTCCCCATTGCCAAGGGTGGGGCTCCACTTGCATTGCCACCACCACCACTCCGCACTGCCGCTCCCCCTTCCTCCACTGTCGGTTTGGACTCAGCTGCAGTCACTGAACTTTGCGATGCTTTTGCCACTCTCAGGACTCGGATTAGCTCACTTACGGCATGTTTTGATGCAATAGAAACCCACATTGATGGCTTGGTTAGCAAGCAAGCCACACTTGAGACAGCATTAAATTCACTGGTTGAATCACAACAAGTCATCATTACAACTGTCACCACCCTTATGGAGAAGCTGGACTCCACTGTCACTCCCATCGGCCAACTGAATGCTCCCACCAGGGAGTCTTCCCCTCATGGCACGCCACATAGTACTTCTTATGCCACCACCACTTCCTCATCTGGCCCTCGCAAACGTCATGGCAAAGTCCGATAACATGGCACAACTGCATGTCATCTCTTGGAATGCCTGTGGTGTTACTAACTGATCTAAACTTACTGCACTCAAAGGATATGTATACAGTCACCACCCGGGTATCATTTTATTCAGGAATCCTTTGTTGGTCGTGCGCTATTCGGGGTAGAGGCACCCACTCTCAGTGGTTATGTTTCTTACGTCCATCGAGTTAGGAATGGACTTGTCACGTATGTCCACTCCTCCATCCAGCACCGTTTCCTCCAAAACTCTGTAGACAATGAGACAACCTTCCAGCTTCTTAAGGTCACCATTGGAAGCGACACAATTCGGTTGTGCAACGTGTACTCTGCGCCAGGCAGGTTGAATACAGCTGCTCTCCCAGCTCTCACCATCCATGGCATGATATACATGGGGGATTATAATGCCTGACACCCTGCTTTGGGGGACCTTTCTGCCACCGCTAACAGTAATGGGACTAAACTTCTTGAGTATATTCGTCGTTATCAGCTCACCCGCTGGGACACTGGTGGAGCCACACACTCTCGAGGAGGCACACTAGATCATGTCCATACATCTGGCCTCGTGGCATCGTGGGTCAGGTGTTCATCTATCCTTGTCCTTTTCTCGGTTCACGTTGCTCTCAGCCTTCATTATTCCTTCCCTGCTACACCTTCTGCTGTACACAGATGCACTCGCATTGCAATCCCACCCAAGTACTGCCCTACATACATCTCCTATATGACCAACCTTCTTCCCACGTTCGACCTTCATTGTCCCGAAATGGTGTATTCATCACTTGTCAGGTCCACGCATGACTTCTACACACATTATGTCAGCAGGCCACACATTAAGCGCCATCATGATGCCCACTCCTGGACACTAGATAATTGCATCGCTCAGGCAGAGAGCAAGGCGGTAGAAGACGGTTTTGCCTTTCAAAGTGACCTTCCCCCGAGGGTCTCCATTGGTATCGATTGTCGAGGGATGATCTAGTTGCTCTCCAGCACTGTGTTTATACCGATTTGTGGCATAAACTTACCGATAGCATCAACCATCAAACGACTGTTGGTTCCATGTGGCGCCTTATCAGCAAGGTTGTCAAGAAGAAGCCCCCTAGTGTCCTCCACCACAGTCCAGCACAGTACACACAGGATCTTGTAGATGCCTGGTCTGCACAGTCACGGGCTTGTGCCCTTCCCGCACACATACAGGATGTGCTCTCCACCCAGAAAAACTTTCATGCACTTTGTCTCACCACCGCTTTACTGAGGACAGATGATGAAGATGGTGTAGCTATAACTGATGATGAATTGCGCTGGGCCCTCGCCAGCGGTAGGGTAACGGCTCCACATGATGATGGCATCACTTTTTCTGTCCTCCGTGTCCTCCTGAAAGTTCCTGGTAATCCCCATCTCCAGCTGTTCAACCGTCTGGGATACATTCCACAAGCCTGGACCTGCAGTACAATCATGCCTATTCCTAAACGTGGCACTGATAAATGCCAACCTGTTTCCCTCACCTCCTGCTTTAGTAAAGTACTGGAACGCATCTTCCTTACAAGACTCTTGTTTAGGCTGCAAGACAAGCTCTCGCCCTGACTGTACAGCTTTTTACCACAGCGATGGACACATCACTGCGTCATGGAGCTATACATTTTTCTATCCCCCACCAGTGTAGTGGCCTTCATTGATTTTTAGAGTGCCTTTGATGTTGCCAACAGAGACATCATCCTCGACCAGCTAGTGGATTTTGGAGTTAGGGGAAACCTGCTGCAATGGATACGTGGTTACCTGTCTAATAGGTCCTCTCATGTTTTTTTTTTTAAGGGCGCATACAGTACTGCTAAGGATTTCGAGCTTGGTACTCCACAAGGTGGTGTCCTTAGTCCTTTTTTGTTTAATATCCACATACATCGTATACTCACTCTCCTTCCTGACATCCCTGGAACCACGATTACTTGCTCCACTGATGACATCTGAATTCATTCAAATTCCCTTGCAGATCTGCAATGTTTCCTTCACTTGTTTCACGAGTTGGCTTCCAAATGCAGACTCATTAACTCGCCAGAAGAGAGTAAAATCTTCACTTCCTGTCCAGCAAGTTTGCAGCCTGTATTCTCTGTCTGGGATTGTGTTATCCCTCTGTGCACACAGTAGCTTTATCTGGAGGCTCCTGTACGGATTTCTCCCTCCATTCCTGCAAGACAACTAGTGCATCCAATTGTTCAGGATCTGCTGACCTGGCTGCAACAGTGCCTAAAACCTCTCAAGTGACTCACTATAGCCCTTCCAAAATATCGAGATCGTTTGGGCGTTGTCCCTCATGGAAATTCCCCTTCGTGTGATGCTGCTGAATCTGTACCAAAACACACCTCTCTGTCTTATGTCAGCTATTTACTACTTCTAAATGAAATTTATTTACAGTATATATATATATATATATATATATATATATATATATATATATATATATATATATATATAAAGTGTTATGAAGGGAGATTTGCCATTTAGGTAGTCACGTACCTTCCAGATGTTTCTCGTACCGTAAGTTCCGGTACGAGTCATCAGAGTTGCCAGTTTGCCTGTTGTTTGTGAGTGTAGTTATTTCGTAAGTTAAACATTCATTTATTTTTATTCTCTTTTTCTTTATAATGTTTTATTTAAGTGATTGCTTGTTACATTGAAGTAATTTAAGTTCGTATGGTAAATGATTAATTTTAGAGTGTTATGTAATGTGAGACAAGTCTTTACATGTTTTGGGCTGTTTCCGAGTTGGCAACTGTTGCCCGTCGAGAGTAAACTCGAAGTTTCGTGAGTAGTGCAAGCTTATATAAGATGGGGTAGAGATTATTACAGGTTTAGTCTGGTGTCAAGTCAGTTTGAGTGCAGTGCAGTCGGTTTTGGTTTGAGTGTAGTGCAGTGTCAGTGTCAGTGAAGATTGTATAATTTTGGTAATTATGAAAACAGTGGCAAACAGTGACGGGTTATTGAAGTTTGTATATAATTGGAACTTGAGAAAACAGTGAAGTGTAATAAATGAGAAGTGTTATTAAGCATTAAGTGCACTAGCAGTTAGTTAAGTGTGTATAGCTCAAGTGCTTATGAGAACAGTGAAGTTGGAAAGAATTAAGTGGAATTATTTGGAAAATAAAGACAGTGAACTTTTAGGAGCCAGTGTTTATTTTCGCCTCAGCTGATCTTGTGTCTGCTCACCTAAAGGCTGACCATATGAAGAACAACTCACTGGGCAACGTCCTTCCTGTACTGTACTACTGCTGTTGGAGCCTGTGGCAGTGTGGGTGTGGGGACATAACAATATATATATATATATATATATATATATATATATATATATATATATATATATATATATATATATATATATATATATATATATATATATATATATATATAATTCTCTAATAAGTCTATATGGTGTAAGAAAATGCCTATTGTTTTTAATAATAACAATGACTTTTTATAAATACCTCAACACTTTGCAACGTTGCTTTCCAACGTTGTCACGCTTGTAGGTGAGTCAGTGAGGGTAGGTCAGGTGTCAATCCCCAGGTCACTTCCTCTCTGACCGCCGTCAGAGATGGAGTGAGGAGGCTTTTCCACTAATTATAATAATTCATAAAACCATTATAGACTTTTTATAGAAATAAACCTCCATAAAATGTAGATTTTATATGCACAGAGAGAGAGAGAGAGAGTCAGACAGTCAGGAGGCTTTTCCTCAAATTACATTTCATAAAACCGTATAGAATTTTTATTGAAATAAATCTCCATAAAATGTAGATTTTATATGCAGAGAGAGAGAGAGAGAGAGAGAGAGAGAGAGAGAGAGACAGACAGACAGACAGACAGACAGGCAGACAGACAGACTGAGTCAGGAGGTTTTTCCTCAAATTCTAATAATTCATAAAACCGTATAGACTTTTTATAGAAATAAATCTCCATAAAATATTGATTTTATATGGAGAGAGAGAGAGAGAGAGAGAGAGAGAGAGAGAGAGAGAGAGAGAGAGAGGTAGTGAGCTGGGAGTGAGGGTTGTCCCTTGGGGGCTGTCTCTAATCCAATAATTGGCCCAGTAGAAACTGTGGCAACGTCACACGTAGGGGAATTCCGGTGAGGGACAACGCCTTAACGATCTCGATATTTTTGAAGGACTATAGTTATGCTGCCGGGGTGTCTATTCCTGTAGCATGAACCATATACATAGCTTTCATTCTGTCAGTTGATTATCTCTCCCCTGCTCTTTGTCAACTTTCCAGAACAGCCTTACAACCTCTTGAGAAGTTCCAAAACGCAGTAATGAGACTCATCCTTGGCTGCCAAGGCTCAGCCAGAATTGTCAACATGCAACTTGAACTCAACCTTCCACCACTTGTTGAAAGAATATACTCCGTGGTTACATACTTCAGCGTTAAATTCCTGCATTATCCTCACCTTTCTCCCCACTACTCTCACATCATTCGGACTTCCCTTGATCCCACCACACCAAGGCCTCTGCTTCGCAGTGGTGGCCACACACTAGTTAATGCTGTTTGTTCAAACGTCCGATGATTAAACATCAACGTACCGGTGCATGCTGAGGAGGTGGACTATGGCGTTCTACTTTGGCAGACCCCTGTGCCTGCTATCTCATACACTCCGGCCTCCAGGACTGACCTGCCTCAGCTTCAGAAACAGCTAGCTTTGGAGACCATCGCCAGGCTGTCATCTTCCTTCCCTTTGGCCCACCGTATCTACACTGATGGCTTCCTGCAGGAGGATGGCAGTGCTGGCTGTGTTGTAATTTCCCCAAGTCTGGACCCACCTCAAGGGGGCTGGTTGGGCCGTTGACTGCCAACCTCATCGAGCTCTACGTATTGTGAACTACATGGACTCCTGGATGCAGTTACTTTATTAATATGGACGAAGAACAGCGGGTTGATCATCTGTGACTCACAGCAGGCCCTCAATGCCCTCTCCTCTCCCAGGCCTGCATATCAACACCTCGTTACACAGTTACTCTGTCAATTGGCCACTGCCCATGATCGTTCGCTGGTGGTGCACTTTCTGTGGATTCCCTCTCATATTGGTCTCACAGCCAACAACACTGCTGACCTCCTTGCAAGGACTACCTGTGGACTGGATCCGCCTACTGTGGATGCTACTAATGCCTCCCCCATTTACTACAAGCAGATTATACGCAGAGCAGCCTGCTCCCGTATTCTCCACTGTCGAAATGCTGAGAGGGCTCACAGTGCATCCATCCAGTATTATGACCACTTTCTCTCTCGTCCCCATAGATATCGTTGCAGTGGTCTTATGGTTCATTGACATAACGTGGTGTGTGCCCGCCTCAGACTGGGCTACCGACCTGTATGGCAGGTGGCTGGGGCAGGCAACGCATCTCATTACTCCTCCTGTAAGCTGTGTGACGCATCCAATGCCAACACCCTTGACCATTATTGCCTGCAATGTCCACTTGTCTCTGATTTAATACCACAAGGACTCACATTAATGGACACTTGTAAACATTTGTTGGAAGATGATAACCTAGATATTATTCTCATGTGTCATCCACACTTTGGTGGGTGTTAATTTGTTATAGCTAGACAGCGTGTACTGTGTGGCACGAGTTCCTCTGTACTCACCTCACATATGGCCGTGTGGCACTGTATTAGATTTGTCACCTTCGGGTGCAGTAAATTAATCAAATCAAATCGACCAGTAGACTTGATCCAACCAAGGGCAATCCACAAGGCAGTGGACTTGGGAATGCCTACTGTAGAATGTCCCCTCGCTGATGGCCCCTCCAGCATGGGTAACCTGTCCTCCTGCTGAGTCAGGGGAAGATCTACCTCCTCTTGTACCCCCCAACAGATTTACAGGGCATGCAAGCCTCCCACCACGAAAGGTGACACACAAATTTTTCTTTACTACTATTCTGTGCTGCTTTATCTCGGCTCATTTTCTCGCTATAGAATTGTTTCTCCAGTCCTTCTTTCCCACTATCTTTCACTATCTTTCTAAGGCAATGTATCCAGACATCCCGAAATGAATGGAGCTTTATTATGGCCTGCTACTATTCAGATGTCATTCGATGAAACAAGAGTGGAAGGGCCATAACCTTTGATTCTTTCATACTAAAAAAAAAAAAAAAACATTGCGCACACACACACACACACACACACACACACACACACACACACACACACACACACACACACACACACACACACACACACACACACACACAATGGCGCCCGGGCGCGGAGACATATTTTTACTGTATATTCATGTGGATGATTCACCTTGTACGTCTGTAACGTCTGCCAAATTATACCTTATAATATGAAGTAGTAAAATGTAAATGAACATAGGCAAATTGCTTGGAAAGCAATTTGCAGGTAACTTTGATAATTGACCTCATTAGTGTCTGAGCTGTGTAATGTTAATGGAATGTAATCAAGCTTAGTAAGACTGTAATTCACAGGGAAAGAACCGTGTAGGAAAGGTCAAGAAGAAATGAGGAGTAGAGAAGAGGAAAAAGGAGAGAGAGTAGGAAGAAGAAGAAAGAAGATGGGAGCGGATAAAGGACAGAGCTGACAAAATGTGAGGTAGAGAGAGGGAGGGAGAAGAAGAGGTAAAATGAGGACGTGAAGAAGGAAGTAGAAAATGGCGGAATGAAGGAAATAAGAAGGAACGATGGAAAAAAAAAATAGAAAAATAGGAAGAGGAGGAAAGGAAAGAAGAGGGATGAAAGGGACAAAAGAAAGATGATGCAAAAAAGATAAAAGAGAAGAGTGGGAATTTTGCAGAAAGAAAGCTGTGTAAAAGACAAGAGGAAATATGAAAACAGAAAGAATGAGGAAAAAAATGGATGAAGAACAATGATGAGAAGAAAGTACAATAACGAGAACGGTGGGGTGAGCAAGACAAGAAACATACAGGCAGAACGGAGAAGGTAAAGAGAACAGAAATGTGTTGAGTTAGGAAAAGAAGAGAACGGAGGAAATTCATATGTAAGAAGATAGTTAGATAATTAGGTAGATAGATCGATAGACGAATGGATGGAGATTGAGAGACAGGCAGATAGAGAGACTGGTAAATAACCAGACAGAGACAGAGACATATAGTTAGATAGATAGGTAGATGATAGATAAATAGTGATAGACAAATAGATAGATGTGTAAATATACACACAGATGGATGAAGGAAGTAGATGAATATGACATATGGAACAGAACATTCAGTTAACATGTTGAATGCCTTTGAAGGGAAGTTTTGACTTCAGAAATAATAAATTATATAATTAAAAGATACCGGTATGGCCATTTTTACCCTATTCGAAAAATGAGTTGTTTACAGCCTCGCAACATAACTGCAGGTAATCATCATCATCATCATCATCCAATCCTACGTTGTCCCATGAGCAGCGTAGGAGCCCGGGGTTAGGCAAGTTGGTTCAGACATTTAAGATGAGAGTGACCAGCTTCACTCATCCCTGAGTGGCATTACGTGAGCAATAAACCCCGACTACCCCTTGGATATAAACCTTCACCGGCTCAATCCGATTGCAGTGCCGTAATTACCTACTAAACCACCAGGCGCCAAAATTTGGTTATATGGTTACCACTCAGCGTGGTAAATGGTTTCCTGGTGTACAGGAAACCATTTGGCTTGTCATTCAGTGTAGAGTCACCCACGGGCAGAAGAAGAGGAAAGAATGAAGGAAAGAAAGAAAGAAGAGGGAGTGTAAAGTCACCCGTAGGCAGAACGACGAGGAAAAAATGAAGGAAAGAAAGAAGAGGATGTAAGGAAAGATGGATGGAGGAGAGGAGTGGTCAGACACCCGAGAGCAGCACTACATCGAGTACGTGGATGGTGAGCGCCCCCACCTGCCACAAAACTAAAGTTAATAATAAAAAATAATAATTAGAAAGAATTTGGGCAGATAAACTAGCTCTCAACTTCAATTGACGCATGTAGTATAAATAATTGCGCTAGGAAAGCTTCATGGTTACGACATGAAAATTCTGGGAGTCATCATCATCATCATCATTATCATCATCATCATCATCATCATCCGGACCTCCTCTCCCACCCTAGGGCAGGGTGAGGAATAGCAATGTCCAGACAGCCCAAATTTGCCCAATCCAATAGGCCAAGCTTCCATTCACTCATCATTCAAGCCTACGGAATCCTGGCTCTATCGGGTACGCCAAAAAACATTCACCACGTTCTGTAGCTTCACATAATCGTATCCGTTAGAGTCAATCCAGACGCTGCTATGTTAAAAAAGGGTGCCAAAATCCCTGATCATGCACTTTTCACCACATTCATCCAGCCAGCTCGATCTACCGTCAGTTCCCTAGCCTCACCGACTTCCAAACCTCTCTTCCTCACACATTCATCCACCATATCTCTCCACCTTCTCCTTGGCCTACCTCGCCTCCTTCCTCCTTCGAATTCGCTCAGATATACCTTTTTCACCACTCTATTGTTATCTATTGTCTCCACATGACCATACCATCTCAGTACACTCTCTTCGATTCTGGTGTCCACCGACATCCTCACTCCGCATCTTTCACGAATCACATTATTTTGTATCCTATCCACCCTCTGTACCCCACATACATTCCTCAACAGTCCCATCTCCATTGCTCTCATTCTTGACTTTTCATTTTCATGCCACACCATAGTCTCACATCCATATGTTAAAGTTGGCACTAACACTTCTTCATGTAAGCCTCCCGCAGCTGCAACACTCAAGCTTCTCTTTCTTATCAAGGCCTTCATTGCACCAGTTACTTTTCTCCATTGTGTCACTCTACACTCAACTTCTTTTGCACATTTTCCTCTCTTTTCTATCACTGTACCCAGGTATTTGAACTCTCTCACCAATTTCAGTCTCTCTCCATTCACTGTAACATCGCACTGGGAGTCAGCTTCTCTCTCAGTAACCATCACTTCACACTGTTCTACATTTACTCTCAAGGCACGACTCTTTCAGACACCAGCAAAACTCCACTAGCCTTCCAAGTTCTTGTCCAGTACTTGCAAGCAGTACTGCATCATCAGCATACAACAAATCTGAGATAGTCCATCCATCACCATTCATTACGAACGCAATCCCTCTCTCCATTACTCGTCTTTTTACTTCTCTCATCACCCTATCCATATATATATTAAACAACCATGGGGACATCATACAACCCTGTCACACTCCTACACCGATCGTGAACCATTCACTTGGATGCCCATTAACCCTTACACATGCTTCAGTACCATCATAAAAACCCTTGACGGCACCTAACAGTTTACCATATACACCGTACATGCGAAGAACTTTCCACAATCCTTCTCTGTCCACTTTGTCATATGCATTTTCCAGATCCATGAATACCATAAACACCTTATGGTCTTTCTTCCAAGCCTTCTCTACTATCTGTCTCACTGCAAATATTTGATCCACACATCCTTTGCCACTCCTAAAGCCACTCTGTTCATCACTCACTAGGACTTCTGATATCTCTCTTTCTTTCTCTGTAATAATTCTTCCATATACCTTCCCTACAACACTCAACAAACTTATGCAACAATAATTCTTGCACTCACTTCGCTCACCTTTATTTTTGTACGGGGGTACAATCACAGCCTTTTTCCACTCTGCAGGCACAGTTTCACTCCTCCATGCCTTCATACATATCTCCAACAAGCACTTCATTCCACTATCTCCACTGCACTTAAGCATCTCTGCCCACACCTTATCAACCCCAGCTGCTTTCCCATTTTTCAGCCGCTTCACAGCACTCTTCACTTGTGCGAGTGTCACGTCTCCTGGTACTGCATTCCTTCTCTGCACACCTCCAAAACCAATCATGTTTACAGCCGCTCCTCTCTCTCTATTCCCATTCATCAGGCTTTCAAAATAGTCTTTCAATCTGGTCCTTACTTCATCCCTATGGGTTAATAATCTACCACCTACATCCTTCACACCATCACATTTCTTTCCGCTTTCACTTCTGCATTTCCGCACCTCTTTCCAGAATAACTTTCTATTTTCAGAGTAGCTCGCATTCATTTTTCTTCCTAGGTCCTCATTTACCTCCTTCTTTTTCCTTTTCTATAGTCTCTTTACGTGCTTCTTTCTCTGAACATATTCAGTTCTTATTTCAACAGAACCCCTGTTCTGTAACCACTTTAGCCACTTCTTCCTCATTATCCTCCATCGCTCTCTTTACCTCCTCATCCCACCATGCCGTACCTTTCTTCTTTGTTGTTACTCTTGCCACACCATACACCGCTTTAGCATTCCTAACTCAGCAATCCCTATATACATTCCACAGTCTGTCCAGATCCATTCTGTGAGTAAAATGAAAAATTTATATTTTGTTCAGTTCAGTCCTGGGGAATGAAATATATTCTAATCTAGCTATAATCATACGGTATTATTCACCTGAATAGAGCCCTTTCGAACCGGGGGGATTAGACACAGCCTTCATTAGCCTCAGACGATTCAGTTTTGCATTGAAGAGCCCTTGTAATGAAGGGGTTAAATGAGGCAGTATCTAAGTCTTCCACTTATAAGAGTTTCGTATGTCCTGATTAAAGTTGTCTGAAGATACCAGTAATAATCCGAAAAAGTCATCTTATTAAGGTAATTAAAGGAAAGTTCAAGTGACGGATGTTAAAATGTAAATTATACTTCTGAAGGCAGGCGTAATCATTGCAGATATTTACTTCAGTGGAATGCCGTCTTTTTTTTCCTTTTGTTTCCTTAGTAAACCTAGACGAAATATTTAGTTCCTTCTCGGACTGGTCGATCCTAATTGTTCTTTTTCATAGCATTAGACACATTGCACAGATCACACACACACACACACACACACACACACACACACACGCATATATATATATATATATATATATATATATATATATATATATATATATATATATATATATATATATCCAATTGGCTCTCGGACTTCCTGTGCAAGGCACTTTGCTGCAGTGATGCAAGGCGCGCCGCCCTCCGCCTGTCGGCTCATTGTCTCGAAGCTCATAGGTCCCTACCCAGGAGTTCCCTTCTTTATTAGATTTTGAAAGAGCCAAGTTCCGTCCTATATTGAGGACACCAGGCGCCAATGGGATATATATATATATATATATATATATATATATATATATATATATATATATATATATATATATATATATATATATATATATATATATATATATAAAGGTGTTGGAAAGAAACTTAATGTTGGTGTGTAGTGTGCTTTAGCAACTTTAGCAAGTGTTGGCAATAAGCAATAGGAATAGGACTAGTATTTTCGTTGGTTAGGAGCTTTCTAGCACGTTTTGCTAAGCGTTTAATTTTGCATACTGTGTTTTAGATTATTCCCTTGATTATGGACGTTATTTAGGCATTTACTATAGTATCGAAATTGTTGATGTGTCTAGATAAAAAAATGATTTCAAAATCATTAATTCATTTGCGTATTGCCTGTAATTCTTGCTGTATCCAGGCATTATATTCGGCCTCGGAAGGCTTTCCGAAATGCAGTGGTTAGATGTTGTCTTCCTTAGTTTTTTCACTACAAGAGATCCCACTAAAATTAACAGCAATCTTTTGGTGGTGAATTGATTGAATATAAATACGTCACCGTACTAGAAGGGCAAAGGTACACCTGTGGACAAAAAATAACACCCAGATAACACCTACTCAGAGGTAGCAGTTCGCCTCTGACTGACTTGCTGGACTCGGGGGAGGGAGGGAGTAGTGGTAGGAGATGATGATGGGGGATGGGGGGATGGTGAGCTGTCTTTTGTGTTGCTGATCCAGATTTATGTATTCATGAATCCATTCTGGTATCGGAGAGAACGAGAGGTTGAGAACAAAAATGGCCTGAAGTGGGAGATGGAGGATTTTAGCATGATGTCTTATCATCTACGACAGAGAATAGCGATACCTGTCTTTACCTGTCATGTTTGCACAAACAGAGACTTGATAAATGCTCATATAACTGTGAAACATACTTGCAGGCAAGGTAAAAATCTGTTCACGTGTGTTTTGTTGTCGTACTAGAGGTATGCTTAAACATTTTAGTCTCGCTTTCTCTCTCTCTCTCTCTCTCTCTCTCTCTCTCTCTCTGCAGATATACTAATAAAATTCTCGGTCATTGTATGTTGTGTGTTGTTTATCGCCGGCCATACCAGAGCACCCAGGAGGGTGAAAGTTGGGGTAAAGGGGTAACTCAGCATGGGGAAGAACATAGGCATGATGACATTGGCCTCCGAGGTAGTTTTGAGGCCGCTGCTGTTATGGCCTCGAGGCCACGATGGCCAGAACTGCCTTTTGGAGGCCGACTTTGTGGTTAGCCACTGAGAGCATTTTCATATTTATATTTAGATCTTTCTATTTTCCATTTTCTCCTGATGCAATAGCTTAAGCAAATGTCCATGTTCGCGTGATGGCAACGGTTCCCGCGGTCGACCATTTCCAGAGAGAGTGGCGTGTTCAACAGTTGTCCTTCGTGTAGCGGCATGCTCAGCAGTCGTCCCTCTTATATATCTATATATCTATATTTATTTATCTATCTATATATATATATCGTGGCTTCAAAGAGAGAGGGAGGGGGAGCCTCAAGCCACCCCCACACAATCATTTTGCACCAAATTTTGCACACGTCTTCAGATGCACCAAAAAACGTCGCACACAGGGGGGGGGGAGGGAGTATTAGAGGGTTAAACCACATGTCCACCGCATGACGTCACCGCGGCGGCTAACGGCTGCAACGGTCGCACTGCTAAGGTCAGTATTCCTCTGGCTAGTTGTGGCCATTGCGCCGTAAAGCTGCGGCAACATTAACCACCATTCGTGACTGAGCCAATAGAGCTGGCTATCTGTGTGTGATGTGTTTTGAGCACCAAAGTAGTGCATACCAACAACTTATTAGTTCATGGTGCATTACAAACAATCAGAACAGCTTGCTAAAATAAGCCTGTGTTTTGAGCATCAAACTGCTCCAGAAGTGCATCAAACAACAGGTTGCTATCACAAAGAAATTTCTCGGATTGGTGGCTAATGTCTCGGCCAAGGAGATCTTAAAAACGACCCCTGGAAGACGCCTCATGGGTGGGGATAGAAGTCTCCCTGACTGTTAATATACGGCTTTTTTACCTGATGTGTGCCTGTTTGTCTGTGAAAGACGCATTGTCCAGAACACTGCTAATAAATCGACATGGCTAACTTAGCAACAATCAGTCTGGGACGAAGGCCCCTCCTGCCCAGAGGGCCTAGCCAATTAAGCGGCTGTGTGTGTGTGTGTGTGTGTGTGTGTGTGTGTGTGTAACATATATATATATATATATATATATATATATATATATATATATATATATATATATATTACACACACACACACACAGCCGCTTAATTGGCTAGGCCCTCTGGGCAGGAGGGGCCTTCGTCCCAGACTGATTGTTGCTAAGTTAGCCAAGTCGATTTATTAGCAGTGTTCTGGACAATGCGTCTTTCACAGACAAACAGGCACACATCAGGTAAAAAAGCCGTATATTAACAGTCAGGGAGACTTCTATCCCCACCCATGAGGCGTTTTCCAGGGGTCGTTTTTGAGATCTCCTTGGCCGAGACATTAGCCACCAATCCGAGAAATTTCTCTGTGACAGCAAGCTGTTGTTTGATGCACTTCTGGAGCAGTTTGATGCTCAAAACAAAGGCTTATTTTAGCAAGCTGTTCTGATTGTTTGTAATGCACCATGAACTAATAAGTTGTTGGCATGCACTACTATATATATATATATATATATATATATATATATAGATATATATATATATATATATATATATATATATATATATATATTAATCTGTGTACTGTAAATGTTTAATTCACTTTCCACGTAGTGGTGGTCATTATTAGGCCATGTACTGTAAATGTTTAATTCACTTTCCACGTAGTGGTGGTCATTATTAGGCCAATATAACTCCATTTAATTATCTTTGATGCCAGCTGGCCGCCACGTCCAGACTCCCACCCTTCGCTTGGTAGCTGCTTCAGGCCACCCAGCCCTGCAATTTCCTTTTATACCTTTAATCCCCACCACTTCCTCCATATCCCCTCATACTCCCCTCCCGGTTACTGCTACCTCTTCGTTGTCCCCTTATCCCCCTCCCAGCTGCTGCTGCTCCTTCTCAGCACGCCAACATGTCACCCCAAAACGACTCACCGCCTCAGTGTAGAAGCTTCCTGGTTATCTTTGTTTCTTTTATCCGGAAGAGTACCTCAGACTTAAATAAACTACCCAGGAAGAAGAGCTTCAAGATTAAGAAGTGATTTAGAAGAGACGACACGACCCAAGAAAGTAACAACAGGAGGGAGAGACAGACATTAGAAAGTGAAAGAAAATCTTGGCAGGAAAAATGAGAGTAAAATCTGCAGTGGGCTTTGAGATGTAAGAAGAGGAGGAAGAATGGGAAGAAACGATGAGGAGGAGGAGGAGGAGGAAAAGAAGGAGGAGGAAAAGGAGAAGGAAGAGTACGACAAGGAGCAGGAGGAGGAGGAGGAGGAGAAGGAGAAGGAGAAAGAGAAGGAGGAGGAGGAGGGGGAGGAGAAGGAGAAAGAGAAGGAGGAGGAGGTGGAGGAGAAGGAGAAGGAGAAGGTGAAGGGAGAGGAACAGATGGAGGAGGAAGAGCAAAAGAGGAAAAGCAGGAGAATCAGAAAGAACAGGAGCAAGAAGACAAAGGGGAAGAGCAGGAGAAAAATGAGGATTTGTAGAAAGAGAAAATTAGAAAAAATGAATGAGAAAAGGAAAGGAAGATGAGAAAGGGAAAGAGGAAGAGTTGTATGAAAAAGTATGAGAAGAAGAAATGGAGAAGAAAAGGAAGAAAAAGAAGAAGACGAAGAAGAGGAAGATGATGATGAAGATGAAGAAGAAGAAGAGGAGGAAAAAGAAGAGGAAGAGGAGGAGGAAGAAGAAGACGGAGAAAAAGTAAAAGAAGGAGGAGGAGAAGGAGGAGGAGGAGGAGGAGGAGGAAGTGGAGACGATGATGAAAAAGAAGAAAAGAAAAAGAATAAAAAACAAGAAGGAATAAAAAGGAAGAAGAAGAAGAAGAAGAAAGAAGGAAGAGGAGGAGGAGGAGGAGGAGGAGGAGCTTGACTTACAGAAGAAGGCAACAGGAAGTAGAGCTATACTAGAAGTTGGAAGAACAATTCTACAGAGGAAAATTAGTATAATTGTGTATTTCTCAGTTTGAGGACCAGAAGCAAAAGAAAGGAATAGATAAATAAACTAGACAAGAAACTAGTTGTAGATGAGGTTCAAGACGAGGCCCTTACGGTACTGGGGGCTTTAATCGTCACCGAGGGTCCATAGGTCACCAAGAAGACAATGTGGATGGAAGAATGGTGGTAGAATGAATCATTAATATTCCTGGATATTATTAACGGGTGATGAAAAATGTAATGGGGTTTATGTACAGTAGGGGAGACAAGAAAAGTGCTGTGGATTTTTTATTAGTTGAAAACCAAATGTACAGTTATTTTAAGGGGATGAATATAGATGAGATCAAACAGAAGATAGATATACAGGAACACATGTTAATTAGAAGCAAGATTATCAATGGACGTAGAGAAAAAAAAATAACAGTAATTGAAAGAAGTGGGGGAAGGTTGCATGTGATTGTACAGACGAAGGATACATGAAAACATTTACTGAAGTACTTGAGAACAAGCTGATGACGAAAAGGTAGTACACATCCAAAGACTGAATGGCATACTGAAAAGTGTGGCAGATGAAAAGCTAAAAAAGGAATATAGAAAAAGAGTCAAAGATGAGGGAACAACTGCCAAGAAACAACCGTGGATGAATGATAATATCACAAGACGAATCTTTTCTTTCTTTCTTTTGCCAGACGCCTTAATCCCATAAGGGGTGACCACACGCAAATGGCCTCCATGTCGCCCTGTCCCCCGCCATTTCACTGCCCTGCTTCCAGCTTACATCCCTCTCTCTCATATACCTCTCCACTCCATCCCTCCATCTCATCCGTCGCCTCGCCCTTCCTCGCTCCCCCTCTACCTCAATCACATACACTCTCCTCATCAGTCTGTCGCTCTCCATTCTCTCCATATGGCCAAACCACCTCCTAACGCTTTCTATCACATCCACATCCACACCACAATGCTCCTTCACTTCCTCATTTGTCAGTCTGTTTGTCCATGTGACTCCACAAGCTCCTCTCAGATAACTCATTTCCACTGCTCTCTCTCTCTTGACTTGTGTTCCTTCAACAAGGTCCAAGCTTCACTTCCATGTATTAGAGTTGGTATTACAATACTGTCAAGCAGTGCGTTTTTTACTTCCATGCACACTTCCCTGTTTCCTATCGCTGCTTTCAGAGAACCAGCAACCTTTCTTTCTTGCTGTACACTTTCAAGCACTTCACCCTCTAAACTTCCATCCTTACGCATCACACTACCCAAGTACTTAAACGCACTCACATTTTCCATTTCGTCCTCATCCAGCCTCACTGTACATTCAGTGACTTCATTTCTCTCGAAGACCATAACTATACTCTTCCCTACATTCACCTTTAGATTCCGTTTCTTACCCACCCTCCCAAACTCATCCACCAAGCCTTGCAGCTCCCCTTCGTCTTCACTTAACAACACAGTATCATCTGTAAACAACAGTACAGGGTGCTTCCAAACACCACCCTCTCTCATTAGGGTCGCTTCAACATCCACTGCCCTACCTCGCATCACTTTGATAATCCCATCCAACTGATTGTTTTCTGCTACCACTGGACTCAGTACTAACAAAGTACAGGGCCATGATGGGGTCTCTCCAGTTCTCCTCAAGAACTGTGCTTCTGTGTTTACACCCTGCCTAGGTAAACTCTTTCGCCTTTGTCTGTCAAAATGTACATTTTCTTCTTGGTGGAAGTTTGCTATCACTCAGCCTGTCCCTGAGAAGGGTGACCATCCCAGCTCTCCAGCTATCACCATAGTGCTTTAACATCCTGTATTTTTAATGTTTTTGGATTTATTCTTAACAAAAAGATTGAAGCACCTTTCCTTTCATAAAGTTCTTTCTGACCATCAGCAAGGGTTCGGTCAGGAATGTTGCACTGGTTATTTTCTCATTCCTTTCAGACTCCTGGCCATCCTCCTTCCGGGACTTTGACGAATGATTTGCCATTGCACTTTACACATTTTTGTTTATTTTAATAAGAGAATAGAGGAAGAAAAAAACAAATGAATAAAATAAATATTCCATACCAGATTACTGGTGTCCTCCATTCATAAAAAATCTGTAAAAGCTGGACTTGAACAGCTGTAGGTTGAAGTTTGAGGGGAAACAACTCTGGGGAAGCGAGTTCCAAAGAGATGCTATTTGGGGAATAAAAAACTTCTGATAGGCAGAAGTGTGACATTCCAGTCATGAGAGGTATCAGATGCCTGTGAAGCACGGGGGAAGGCATGGAGAGGTAGCACAATGGATGCGACTTCGTCTCAGCATCTGCCATAAACGTATCTGTAAGACAATGCAAGGGAGGCAACATTCCTTCTTACCTGTAGGGAAGGTAGTTTGTTTGTTATAGTAGGGTTAGTAATAATTTCAACAGCCTTGTTCTGAATTTTGTCTAGCTATTTTGGTGCAAGCTTTCCACATCCGTTCAACAAAGGTGAGCAATATTCCAGCTGAGAGTGCACGTGAATCTCATAAACTATAGCTAACTGCTCGTCAGTGACGAAGCTACAAACTCTGTACAATAATCCACGTTTCTTTGAGGAGCCTTTTGCAAGTGTTTTGATATGAGAGGTCCAGCTGAAGGCACTGTTATGCGAAACACGGAGAATTTCAATACTTTTGGATTAGTAGCTCTGAAGGCAATATAGGAATCTGCCAATATCTGTGTTAGCAAACTGTATATATTTGGTTTTACTAGCATGAAATGAGACAATGTTATTTTGCTCCATTCAATGATCCTAGATAAGCCTTGATTTATGGAGATGGCTGTACTGTGTTGTTAGAGATATTAAACTTTGTGAATGGGTGATTAAGTGTGAATGAACTGTGAAGTGTTGAGTCATCTGCATATGAATGGATGGGATTGTGGGTGACAGATAAGAGATCATTAATATCGGTTAGGAATGGGGTTGGAGTCAGAACTGATCCTTGTGGCACGTTGGCGTTAATTGGGTGGAAATTGGAATATACGTCATCTACCTTACTCTTATCTTTCCGTTGCTGAGATATGAGGAAATCAGAGGAACAAAGGACGTTAGTCCATAGCAAGGGAGTTTGGATAGCAGGGAATGGTGCCACATTTTATCAAAAGCTTTAGAAATATCAAGGGCTACTGCACGAGTTTCTCCATGTTGATCAGTTGACTGATGGATGGTATGAGTCAGGAGATGATATATCAATGATGGATCTTCATGGCGAAATCATACTGTCCATCACAAATTAAGTTGCTAGATTCAAGATGTTTAAGTATGTGCTTATTCATTACAATTTCAAATACTTTACCAAGAGAAGACGTGATAGTTATTGGTCTGTAATCAGAGGGGTCAGAGGAACTTCCTTTCTTTGGAAGTGGACGGATATTGGCTTCTTTGCAAGAAGTAGGGAATGAAGAAGCAATTTTGCATAGTCTGAATAATTTAGCTAGAACTGAAGCAAGTTCTGGGGAGCACTTTTTCAAAATAGTTGGAGGAATTGTATCTGGGCCTGGACCTTTGTTGGTTGGTAAATTGTCTAGCATGGATTTTACGTATCTAGTCTGAACTTTAAGTGAATCAGTTTCGGAAGTCAAGTTGTAGTACTGGGGCATTCTGGCTGAATTCCTCAAACGTAGAATTTCTGCAAATGTACAGGCAAGGATATTCACTTTACCAAGGGGGTCACTTGTAATGTTACCGTCTGAAGATTTTAGTGGAGGAATGGGCAATGACTTGTTAAAGTTAATACTGAAAGAACTGAGAGTTGACCAGAGTATTCTTTTGTAGTTAGGACTGTTTAGTAGTTTGAATGCTAAGTTGTGAAGAAAGTTTGATTTAGCGAGATAAATTACTGCTTTTGCATGGTTTCTAGCAATTTTAAATTGACTGAGTGATTCAGATGGTTTTTATTTTAGGTTAGAGTTATAAGCTAATGTCTTTTGGCCCGTTGGTCTGACACAGTTACTATGAAACCATTTTGGGGAGTCCGATCTTTTAGCAAACTGTTGACTTAGTATGAACAATTCCATATTAGAAAGTCTGACATAAATATTGCATTTCCAGACTGCCCTCATACGGTTTCTGTCCTATCTGTGCCTTCATCTCTAGCCTGCTTTCTGGTCGTTCTATAGCTGCTGTTGTAGACGGCCACCTTTCTTCTCCTAGAGCTGTCAGTAGTGGTGTTCCTTAGGGCTCTGTCCTATCAAAAGCTCTCTTCTTTCTATTCATAGTGACTTCTAAGCTGTACATCTAATCTTATTCACTCATATGCTGATGACTCCACCCTTCACCTTTCCATTTGCTTCCCATAGCGTCCATCTCAACAGTTACTTCAACAAACAAGGGATGAGGCTATGGTGTACTTAACGTCTGACTTCGCTCAGTCTCTGCATTGGGTAAAAGTAATCTTGTCATTATTAATGTATCAAAATCTCACTTCTTTCATTTTTCGACCCGAGAATATCCTCTAATTTTTAACAATGCCCAACTCAATCCTGCATCATCTTTGAATATACATCTATCTGTCTATCTATATACCTAGGCTGCTTCCCCCAAGGAAAGGGAGGTAGCCGAGACAGGACGACATACTCCCCATTTACTCATCCATTCAAACACATTCATTCGCATCTTAGCCCCAAAGGGGAGAACGGACAGATCCTCACCGCACCACACCGCACAAGGGTCAACTGTGAAATGCAATCAGTGACATCCGCAGCAGGGCCCGACAGCAGAACTGGTTTACCCCTGCCACATCATAACAGACCCATCCCCTTACCTGCACCTGACCTGACTAGCTGATCAGACCAAATGCGGGAGAATATCCCCTCAGGGCTGCGTCATCACTTATTCATTCACAATTTCTCTCCATTTATTTCTGTCACGCACAGCCACTCTTCCTTGCTCAACAGACATTCCTCTTGCATCCAGTGCTCTCTTCACACTGTCCATCCATCCTATTCGTGGTCTTCCTCTCAGCCTTACACCTCTCACATCAGATCTAGTTATCTTTTTCACCAATCGCTCATTATCCATTCTCTCCATATGCCCAAATCATCACAACACCCTCTGCTCAACTCTACCAACCATCTCCCGAACAACTCCAGTTCTCCTTCTCACTTCATCATTCCGCACTCGATCCATACGCGTCACTCCACACATACTCCTCAGACACCTCATCTCCATCACATTCAAACTTTTCCTCACTGTTACACCTATATTCCATGTTTCAGCCCCATATAACGCAGTCGGTACCACAACACCCTCATACAGCCTTCTCTTTACATCCATTCTAAGCGAACGACATCTAAACACTTTTTTCATTCCTCCCAGCACTTTTCCTACTTCATTTATTCTAAACTTCACTTCTGCATCTATTCTTCCATCCACAGCAACATGTGACCCTAGATATTTAAAACAATCTACCTCCTCAAGCAACTCGCCATTCAAAACTATATTCATCCCCCTACCATCTACCAACCTCGTACACTTCATCACTTTACTCTTATTCTCATTTACTTTCAATTTCCTCCTTTCACACACCCTTCCAAACTCCTCTACCAACTGTCTCAATCTCTTCTCTGAATTAGCCACCAGTGCAGTATCATCTGCAAACAGCAGCTGCTTCAGATTCCACTCTCCACCATCAACATTCACCAGACTCAGACCTCCACCTAAAACTCTTGCATTCACCTCCCTTACAACACCATCCATGTCAATATTAAACAACCAAGGCGACATCACACATCCCTGTCGCAGCCCCACTCTCACAGGAAACCAATCACTCACAGCATTTCCCACTCTTACACACGCTGTACTATTTACATAAAAACTTTTCACCCCTTTTAATAACCTACCATGAAGTCCATACAATCTTAAAACAGTCCACAAAGCCTCCCTATCAATTCTATCATACGCTTTCTCTAAATCCATAAATGCCCAAAACACATCCTTGCCTTTCGCTAAATACTTTTCACACACTTGTCTCACAGCAAACACGTGATCCACGCGTCCCCTCCCTCTCCTAAAGCCACACTGCTCATCACCAATCACTCCCTCTGTACCCTCTCTAACTCTCATAATTAACACTCTACCATACACCTTACCTACAACACTCAACAGACTTATACCCCTAAAGCTAGTACATTCATACTTATCACCCTTGCCTTTATACAACGGGACCACACAAGCACTTGCCCAGTCAGTTGGCACCATACCTTTCACAAAGCACACATTCAACAATCTTACTAACCAGTCAACAATAGTCACTCCACCACCCTTCAGGCATTCCACAGCACACCCATCCATACCTGCAGCTTTCCCTGTTTTCATCTCCTTTACTGCCTTCTCCACTTCCTCCTTCGTGATCAAAGAATCATTCAACTCTCCCAACACATTTATTCCTTGCACCCTTCCATATGCCACAATCTCAGCCACCCTTTCCTCCTCTACATTTAACATCTTTCAAAATACTCTGCCCACCTCTTCCTTACTGCATCCATCTCAATTAACATCCTTCCATCCTCTGCTTTTTCTCGTTCTTCCTTCCCAGACTCTCCCTTTCGCACCCTTTTCACCTCCTTCCAAAACATTTTCTTATTCTGTTGAAAATTCTCTGTCAGCCGCCTACCCCACCTCTCATCTGCTGCCACTTTAGCATCACGCACAGCCCTTCTCGCCCTATTCCTCTTTTCCTTATACCTTTCATATGACATCTCATCCTTCCTCTGCAGCCACACTTCATATGCACGTCTCTTCTCAGCCACAGCCATACTTACTTCCTCACACCACCATTCACTTCCTTTTCTTACACCATCACCCACACGTCTTACACCACACACCTCTTCTGCATGCCTCACCACAGCATTCTTAAACAACTGCCATTCCTCCTCCACACTGCCATTTTCCCGATCTTTCACTGTGTTCCACTCATCTTTCAATTTCTCCTGATACTCTATCTTTTTCTCTCTTTTATCTAGCTCACTCACTTTCAAAACCTCCCTGCCACACCTACCTCTCCTAGCTCTCACCCATCTCTTACCTACTCTTAACTTTCCCTCCACTAGGTAATGGTCAGACATACCTCCACCCTCCCCTCTCAGAACTCTCACATCCAACAATCTTCCTATTACATTCCTAGACACAACCACATAGTCCATCAAAGCTCTATCAACAACCCTTCCACCCTCCTGTCTCACCCATGTATACTTATAAATATCTTTCTTCTCAAACAAAGTATTTCCAATCACCATCTCTCGCTCAACACACATCGCTATCATTCGTTCCCCATTTTCATTTCTTCCAGGCACACCATGCATACCAACTACACCTTCAACTGCTACATTTCCCACTCTAGCATTCAGATCTCCCATCATTACCACATTCACATTCGTTCCAAAACTCTGCAGACACTCATCATCATCATTCCAGAAGGACTCCCTCTCTTCTTTATCCCTTTCACTACCAGGCTCATATGCACTCACAAACACCCACAACTCACGTTCAAATTTCGCTTTCACCCACATCAGTCTCGATGACACCTCCTTCCATTCAACACACACTAACAAGACCACACCTTCTCTTGCCCTTCCTCTATCAACACCTGACAATCTTCCATTCACACTTCCAAACATAGACTCACCCTTCCCTTTCATCTTCGTTTCACTCAAAGCTAACACCTCCAACTTTCTTCTTACAAACATTCTCCCAATCTCCTCCCTTTTAGCCTCAATCGTACTACATCCACGCACATTCATAGACCCAATCTTCAGGGTACGGGGATAACTCCATCCCCCAACCCTATCTCTGGCCTGTCTCTTTTTAGGAACTAAAAAACAGAGGAGGGGGTCCCTAGTCCCCTCACCCCGCCCCTTTTAGTTGCCTTTTACGACACGCAGGGAATACGGTGGCAGTATTCTTCCTAACACAACCTGGCCGCAGAGTAGTAGTACCACCCCATTGTGCGGCCAGATTGTGTCCCCCGCGCCACAGGGGGGAATATACATGGGGTTTCATTATTTCAGGATTTATCTTGAAGAGATCATATTATCTCTTGTAAAATCTACTTCCAAGATTTTAGGTGTGCTTAGGTGACTCCTTTACAGTTGTTAACACTATATACGGGTTTTATTCGCCATTGTATAGGGTACAACTCATATTTATGGATAGGCTTCCCCTATACAGTGCAGCTCTTCTCAACAAGATGGAGTCAAGGATTTTTCGTCTCGTTAACTCCCTTCCCCTTACTGGCTTCCTTCAACATCTATCTCTTCCTCGCAATGTTGCATCTTTATCTCTTTTTTGCTTTTATTGCTAATTCGATGGCACCTGTTCCTCTGAACTGTCTGCTCGCATCCCTCCAGCACTACGATGGGCGCGTGACACCTGTCTAGCAGCAAACTCTCATCTCTATTGTATCGAACTCTAAGGCAAGAGTTAACCGTTACTTTCAGTCCTTTATGTATGCAACAGGTCAGTTCTGGAACAGTCTTCCTTTGTCCTTGTTACCTCCAGTCTTTTAAGCACAGTGTGTCCAGGCATCTCGAAGTGAACGGATCCTGGCTTTGGCTCTGTGTTATCTTGCTTTAATATTTTGTTGGAGGGAACAGTTTACAGCCTTTTAGCCTTTGGTTCCTACTTTCTTTCATATAAAAAAAAAAAAAAAGTTTTTTCAAAACGAGGTGATTAACTCATAGAATCTATTGAAGTCCTATATTATTGCCCTGATGTTCCCGCAGTTAGTACTTTTTTACCTATTACTGTATTCTTGCTATTTTCCTGCAATTTTTTTTTTTGGGGGGGGTTAGATATTGGGTTGTATGTATATCATTTCACGGAGCAGGTATAACAGCTAAAAAAGTTCGTCCACCGTGACCAAACGTTTAATCAGGGCTCAGCCACTAGATCTGACCAGTCCAACCCGAATCATTGGAATATCGGAGACTTGAAAGATTATGATGACCTCTACTGCCTGACCAAGCGCAGGGGATGAAATGGCGCTGTGAGAGGGAGAGGAATGGAAGGAATTGGGAACTGGGAGAGATGGAATGAGGAAAGTCTGGGAGGAGGTGTGTGTGTGTGTGTGTGTGTGTGTGTGTGTGTGAGAGAGAGAGAGAGAGAGAGAGAGAGAGAGAGAGAGAGAGAGAGAGAGAGAGAGAGAGAGAGAGAGAAACTATTATTTGCTACCTTATTCATAAAATAATCATGTTTTGTTATTATTACACACTGTGGTCATCGTCTGTTTAATGCTTCTTGCACTATCTTTTAACTCACTGAATCCGATGAAAAATTTAATTTATATTTTTGCTATCTCGAGGCGATTTTGTTAATTTTGGAGGGATGTGCATTAGAAAAGGATTAAAGTTAACTATTAGAGCATTTCAGTTCCAAAAAGTAAAGTCTCGCCTGAAACGAGTAAAAAAGTATTGGAACAGGAAGAATGAAATGAAAACATATCGTACTGAAGGGGTTGCCATGTAAGGCCAAGGACTGGTATTTCTCTGCGTTGTAACTCCTGCAATACCGTGACGATATTTTGAGGAACAGATGCAACGCAATGGAGAAGGAAACCTCCTAGATTGGTTACACTTCTCCAGATCTATTTTGTAACACTTTCCTCAGTTAGGCCTATTTATTCTGCATATTATTCCCCAAACCTCGCAAGCTGCTGGGACACTCACTGCGGAATGAAATCACCTGGCGTTGTCTAGTTTAAAGTACTCTCCAGGGCGCGTCCATAAGAAGGTCACTGTAAAACCCAGAGAGACGTGACATCATCTGGGCTGAAGATTTTGTGGCTACACAGACCACCGTGAAAGAGGAAATCGTCGGCATCGTCACGTCTCCTGAGAGTTGGCCTATTCATAAAGGGTATACAGGTATTCACTCCCAAGAGTTATTACACCCGTGCTCATGGAACGAACCAAAACTTTGTGGAAAGGTTGAGGGTCCGCTCATGAGGAAACCCAGAGTTGCTGAGAATAACAGGTCAGAGGTCAAGGTCACATGTATAGGTCAATCAGTGACAGAAAAATCAACTCTAAAAAGTCTCCATGCAGTTTAGACGAAACTTTGGGTAACGGGTAAGAGTAAGACAATAATGAAGTCAATCTGTTTTGAGAACGGTCAGTGAAAATTCAAGGTCACAGGGCCAGGTCAAAATACAACTTGTGTATGTGCGTGTTATCACAGTGACTCACTTTGGATCCAGTTTTGCCAAACCTTGGTGAAAGGGTCAGTCATGGAGGAAACACCTTTTTTTTTTTTTTTTTTTTTTTAAAGAACAAGATCAAGGTTAGGGTACATGGCATTGACTTAAACAGCTTTTATCCAATTTAGACCAAGCCTTGTGGAAGTGCTGGATATAAGGAAAGAGTAAAATGATTCAATGGTGGGAAATGTCAATCAAAGGTCAAGGTCATTGGGGAAAGGAAAGTTGAAATTCAACACCTGTGTACGCTTACTAACAAGATGACTCTAATGTTTGCTCCGAGTTTGTCCATTCTTGGAGAATGGGTTGAGGGTCAGCCATGAAATAAACCTTATTATTTTTTAACAGTAGATCAAGGTCACGTGGCTACATCAACATAAACATTTATTTTCGATTTACATCAAACTTTGTGGAAGGACTGAACATATGGAACTATATTTATTCGACATTGAAAACAATCAGGCAAATGGTCAGGGCAAAGGGAAATGGCAAAACCAAATAACAAGGTTACCTCAAGCAAGTTTGATCTGATTTGGAACAAAAAGATCTTGGTGGAAGTGTTAACAGTCAGGCAAGAACAAGAGTATAAAGTTTTAAGAACAATTAATCAAAGATCATGGTCACTGGGGTAGGCCAACTTTCAACTAGTGTGTCTGTGTGTGAACCAAATATGGTAATTATATAGCTTTCATCTGATATGGATCAAACTTGGCGTGCGAGTTAAAGATCAGCTAAAATGTCAAACACATATTTTTTTAGAACAGTAGGTCAATGGTCAAGGTCACAGGACAAGGTCAACTTCAGCAAATTTTATCTGATGTAGAATAAACAAAGTGGAAGGACTGAATGTAAAACAAAGATATATAAATTTAATTTTGAGAACAGTCAGGAGTAGACTGTAGCACCAGTCGAGCAGGGCAGTACTCCCGATGTGGATGGAAAGCTGATGACAGGGAGTGCTGGAGCTCCCGTTTCATCAGCCCTCAGGACTAGTTCCTGACCATCCCCCTTTGCTGAACTTTTTCAGTGTCTCAGTTACACAGAGAGTAGGCCAGCATGCTCTCCAGTACAAATTTCTCTAACTATCTTCACCACACTACATGCACAGTACACACTACACTTCCTATTCAAAATTAACCAAAAATGGCGTCAATTCACCCAGCCTCGGAGTCCCCAGGGGGGGGGACCATAAATGCCCCCGCCATCTGCCCCTCTCCCGGTGACGACTCGAGGTGCCTAGAACCACGGTCTGACTCTCTTCTTCTTCATTTCTGCAACATTCGCGGCCTTTCATCTAACTTTCGCTCTGTTGAGCACCACCTCTCCTCCTCTAAACCTCACCTTCTTTTTCTAACGGAGACTCAGCTGTCTGAGGCAACTGACAGCAAACCCTTTTCTGTATCCTCCTACTTTCTCTATACTCATTTCAAAGCCAAAGGTGTCTGTTGTGTATACATATGCAACGACTTATCTTGCTCTCGTGTTCCTGACCTTGATTCTTCTGAATTCTCCACACTCTGGCTTCGGCTTTCCTGTCATTCTCTGACTAAATATATCTGTGCTGTTTACTTATCCCCTAATTCTACTGACTATCAAAAATTCTTCGATTATCTTACTTCTACGATGGAACACATTCTGTCCATTTCTTCTTTCTCTGAAATCTCCATTCTTGGAGATTTCAATGTTCACCACCACCTTTGGCTCTCCTCTCCTTTCACGGATCCACCTGGTGAACAAGCCTACATCTTTTCTATCCTTAATGACCTAGAGCAGCTTGTACAGCACCCTACCCGTATCCCTGACCGCCTTAGAGAGAGCTCCAACATACTTGACCTCTTCCTCACAACTAATCCTTCTGCTTACTCTGTTAATCTTTTCTCTCCGTTGGGCTCCTCCGATCACAACCTTATTACCTTAACCTGTCCTATCACTCCGGTACGGCCTGTGGACCCTCCAGGGAAACGTCGTCTGTGGCATTTTGGAGCCGCGGACTGGGAGGCCCTCAGGCAGTACTTCTTTGATTTTCCCTGGAATGATTATTGCTTCCATGGCCGGGAGCCATCTGAGTGTGCCTTGCGCATTACGGAGGTTATTCTCTCGGGCATGGAAGCATACATTCCTTTCTCATATCCTTTGACTAATGCAAGAAAGCCTTGGTTTAATCACGCTTGTTCTAATGCTGTCCGCAACAAGGAGAAGGCCTACAAAAGGTACCAGAGCCAACCCACCCCTGAATCACATAATCTTTACGTTTCTGCCCGGAATCATGCTAAGTCTGTTCTTCGCTCTACTAAAAATAATTTCATCCATACTAAATGCTCTCAACTCTCCAACTCGAATTCTTCCCGCTCCTTCTGGCACCTTGCCAAAAATCTTTCTAACAACTTTACCTCATCATCCTTCCCTCCTCTTTTCTACTCTGATGGTTCTGTATCTATTTCTTCTACTGATAAAGCAGATCTCTTCGCACAGACTTTCTCCTCCAATTCCACCTTAGACGATTCCGGTGCTGTTCCTCCATCACTTCCCCCCTCTGACTTCCTTATGGCTGACATTAAAATTTCTTCAGTTGATGTATTTTCTGCCATCACTGGCCTCAGTACTAACAAGGCATATGGGCCTGATGGGGTTCCTCCTGTTGTTCTCAAGAACTGTGCTTCTGTGCTTACACCCTGCCTAGGCAAACTATTTCGCCTTTGTCTGTCAACTTGTACCTTTCCTTCTTGCTGGAAGTTTGCTCTCATTCAGCCAGTCCCAAAGAAGGGTGACCACTCCCAACCCTCCAACTATCGTCCAATTGCTTTAACGTCCTGTATTTCAAAAGTTTTCGAGTCAATTCTTAATAGAAAAATTTTAAGGCATCTTTCCTATCACAACCTTCTTTCCGATCGTCAGTATGGGTTCCGTCAGGGACGCTCCACTGGCGATCTTCTCACCTACCTTTCAGACTCCTGGTCATCCTCCTTTCGGGACTTTGGCGAAAGCTTTGCCATTGCACTTGACATCTCAAAGGCTTTCGATCGAGTCTGGCATAAATCTTTAATTTCCAAACTGCCCTCCTACGGTTTCTATCCTTCTATCTGTGCCTTCATCGCTAGCTTCCTTTCTGGTCGTTCTATTGCCGCTGTTGTAGACGGCCATCGTTCTTCTCCTAGATCTATCAACAGTGGTGTTCCTCAGGGCTCTGTCCTATCACCTACTCTCTTCCTTTTATTCATCAATGATCTTCTAAGCTGTACATCTAACCCTATCCACTCATACGCTGATGACTCCACCCTTCACCTTTCCATTCGGTTCCCGCAACGCCCATCTCAGCAGTTACTTCAAGAAACAAGGGATGAGGCTATGGCACACCTAATGTCTGACTTGGCTCATATCTCTGACTGGGGTAAAAATAATATGGTTGTCTTAATGCATCTAAGACTCAGTTCTTACACCTATCAACCCGACAAAGTCTTCCACAGGTATACCCACTAATGTTTAATAATATTCAGCTTAATCCTGCATCATCGCTGAACATGCTTGGGGTTTCGTTTACTCGGGACTTATCTTGGAAAGATCATATTGCATCTCTTGTAAAATCTGCTTCCAAGAGATTGGGTGTGCTAAGCCGACTCCGCTCTTTCTTTACCCCTGCACAATTGTTGACTCTATACAGGGGTTTTATCCGCCCCTGTGTGGAGTACAACTCTCATGTGTGGGGAGGCTCCCCACATACAGCTCTTCTCAATAGGGTGGAGTCAAAGGCTTTTCGTCTCATTAACTCTCCTCCTCTTACTGACTCCCTTCAACCTCTGTCTCTTCGCCGCACTGTTGCATCTTTATCTCTTTTCTATCGCTACTTTAATGGCCACTGCTCCTCTGAACTGTCTGCTTGCATTCCTCCACCTCTACGACGGGCGCGTAGCACCCGTCTGGCAGCAAACTCTCATCCCTTTTCTGTCCAACTCTCTAATGCAAGAGTTAACCGTTACTCCCAGTCTTTCATTTATGCAACAGGTCAGCTCTGGAACTGTCTCCCTCTGTCAGTATTTCCCACTGCCTATGATCTCCAGTCTTTCAAACGTAGTGTGTCCAGGCATCTCAAAATGATCGGATATTGAATTTGGCTCTCTATTGTATTTTGTTTTTCTCTTGGAGGGAACTGTTACTGCGGGCTCATGGCCTTTGGTTCCTTCTTCCTCGCATAAAAAAAAAAAAAAAAATGTCAAGGCTGCAAGGAAAGGTAGAAAGTTAGGTCACTGAGCAAACTCAGCTCACACAATTTTGATCATATAAGTGTTAGACAAGAATAAAATAATTCAATTTGGAGAATAAGTTGTGGAATGTCGAGGTTACGGCATTAAATTCTGGGTTCTTAGACTAGTTGGTGGACGCGGGTGTTGCTGTCTCTCTCTGAGTGATCTTTTTTGTTTTACATTTTCATGAAGCTACCAAGAAACGTTTTTATTCAAAAGCATTATTATTGGTAATGAATACTACTATATCAAGCACCGCTTGCTCCAAGACTCATTCCACAGCTGAACAAATCTGCCAAAAGGCAGCAAGTTTTTGAACAGAAAAGGGCGTGATCATGCTGAGTGGATGAATCTGTTTCATGATATCTCTAAGGCAATAACACCACTGATGGCGAAATAGATTTTAACTACATTATCAATCCTGCAAAGTAGAATGGCATCATTTTCGGCAACGCATCCTGTGTCGTAGCGCTATACTCAGGCTGTGTGTGTGTGTGTGTGTGTGTGTGTGTGTGTGTGTGTGTGTGTGTGTGTGTGTGTGTGTGTGTGTGTGTGTGTGTGTGTGAATTCTTCCTAGGCAATTCGATGAATTGGAATGAAACTTCCCAGGTGAGTTTGTCGGATTCCTGGAAAGGTTTTCCAACAACTTTCCAACCATGATTTATAGGAGGGAGGGCATCCCATTAGCCAAATTAAAAGTTCACAGACTTAATGAACGGAAGACAAATATGCCTTTGTTATCGTAGTATGTGTTGTTTATTGGACTCTTATCCATAATGCGATTTGGGGAGCCTGACTCTAATGATTCCTGGGGGATCATCCCCCCCTCTCCAGAATAAAAATTATCAGAAATAAGGGGCAATGAGTGAACAGATCGATTATAAAGAAATTTTTCAGGTCAGTTTGCCTGATTACTTGATAAAGTCCTCGACCACATACAACTTTTCATTATTTTTAGGGGGCCAGCCCCACCTCCGAACTTATGAAGGATACAAAATGGGGAAATGAGGGCAGATATGACTTTGATATTTTAGTACATGTTGTACAGTGGACTCTCATCTGAAATGCAATATTTAGGTAGCATAATCCCCCCTTTCATTCTTGAGGAGGGGTCAGCCCCCTCCCCGAAATAAAAAAACGATCATGAATGGAGGAAATACATGAATGAAGCGTCCCAAATGAGTTCATTTGGTTACTGTGAAAGTTTAATTGTATATAAATACAATTTTCTAACCCTGACCCCCCTTCGCTGAGCATATATGGTGATATCTTAGTACGTTGTATAGCCTACAATAGATTCTCATCCGTAACGCGATATTTAGAGAGCGTGAACCCCCAATGATTCTTGGATGAGTCAGCCTTCCTCCTAAACGTAAAAACGATCAGAAACAGGGGAAAGTGAGCACATGGATTTCAACAAAATCAACACAGCTACATATCTCAGGATTAGCAATGCAGTTTCCGTGTTTTCTCTGAATGGACAGGAAGAAACTGTACATCGATATTTAGGGAGCATGATTCTCCCCATGATTCTTTTTTTTTTTTTGGGGGGGGGAAGTCCCCTACTTATAATAACAAAGATCAGAAATAGGAGAAATATATGAATAAACCTTCCCAGGTAAGTTCGTCTGGTTACACAGAAGGGGTTCCACTATACTATGTACAGTTTTTCAGTCAATATTTTTCTGGGGGTCATGCCACTCACCAAATAAAAAATGCTCAGAAATAATGAGAGGAGGGCAGATATGGCTTTGATATCTTAGTACATATTTTATAACGCTAAATGAAAATTATCGGAAGTAAGGGAAAGATTTGAATGACATTTCCCAGATGAGTTCGTTTGCTTACTGGGACGGTCTTCCACTAAATATGGTTATCCAGGCATGAATTTTAGGCGAGTCAGCTCTCCCCTAAGAATTTTTGAAACTTGCAGATATTGGTTTGATATCAAAGTACATGTTATGCAGTGGACTCATATCTCTAATGCGATATTTGAGGAGCGTGATTTTCCCAGTGACCCCTGGGAGGATCAACCCCTCTCCCAAAAATAAAAACGATCAGAAACAGTTTAATACGTATGTCAGTGAAATCGGCATACTTATTATAGGATTGGGTACGCAGTGTCCATGTTTTCTTAGAATGCACTGGAAGAAACTGTACATCTACTTCATTGTTCCTACTTGTAGACGATATTCTTCAGCCAAAGAGAGTTTTTTTGACAGTTGAAGTGCAAAGGACTAGCCTAAAAGGAAAGAAAACAGCAAAAGACCTCTGAGCCCTTTTCAGGGCAGTTTACTAGAAACAAGATTATAATTACGGCAACTACTTTGGTGAGATGAAGATTAGGGAAGCAGCCCAAAGCAAGAAGCCCTCTCCCACATCCCCATTTCGATGCTTACTTTGATTTGGTTTTGGGGTGTTCGGTAGCTGTATAGGTGAAGATAACATTATAAACCAGCAAACTTTTATACAATTGAATTCCAGAAAAATTTGTGAATACGGACTTCCTTTTATCGGCAAGTGAAAGAGCGACAACATGCGAGAATATGAAAGTGGATGGACGAGGAGGAGGAGAAAAAGGAGGAGGAGGAGGAGGAGAAGGAAGAAAAAGAGAGTGTGGTATTAAGATAGGAGGAAGTAGAGAAGGAATAGAACGAATGAAGGAATGAGAGAAATTAAAATAACCAGCCTGCGAAAGTGACCAGATGCCAGAATAATAATCATGGGTCATGAAAAATGCACAATGAAAATCATTCTCTTACCATTTCCTAAGCAAAAACATAATCGATGCAAAGAAAATACAAGAAACACATACACACACACACACACACACACACACACACACACACACACACACACACACACACACACACACACACACACACACACACACACACACACACACACACACACACTTATCGAAATCCTATTCACACACCACTGGCACAGTCACACTTCCCAAACCCATGCTACTCACTCATTCCTTATCATCTTATTCTGACCACCTACCATCCAATCATTAAAAAGTCCATCCGGAACATAGGGATCCAGAGTTTCGCTCTTTAATCCCAGTCCCCCTGTCCCTGAGCGGTATTATGTATGCAACATACCACAACCAGTCCTCAGATGTAGTCACCAACAAAGTACATCCTGTTGGATCTTTATATCCTGCTAGATCATAAGGAGTCCATTACATTTTAGTGTCCCACCTCATGTAGTAGGCCTATATGATTTCTTCAGCTCCAAGAAATCATTTGGCTTGTCAGTCTATGCAGAATTACTTGAAGGTAGCTGTAAATCAAATGAGTGGATGGTGGTGGCTAAACCTTCACCTAATAAATGTTTCTAAGGTATGTTCACTCAAGTACTCAGTCTCAGTTATGCTTGGGTGTCTTTGTGACTGCCGCTTACCCACGAAATACTGCCCACGCACTATATGTTGGATCCGGCCTCAGCACTTGTTCATTCTCCTGAAACTCAGTTCTTATTTTCTCTCTGCCTCCCGCTTTCCTACTTACCGACAATCCTCACATCATTTTTGGACACTTACGCAATCCAGCCTCAAGCAACAGTACCGTAAGTTCCCACTATCCACACTCACCCTGTTAAACCTCACACACAGGTACCACAAATCCTCGCATTCTGCACTCACTCAGTTGCACCTTTCACATCAATGCCATGGCTACTACCCACGTAACCTCACCAAAGTCAGCCTCACATGCCAGTGCATCAGACTCCTTCAATGATCATCAACTTTTTTTTTTTTAATCGCCATTACGTTTCAGTTGAGGTTTCCTACAAAAGACTCATCGTCATCATCATCATCATCATCATCATCGGCGATAACAGAAGCCATGAGACACGTATGAGGCCTTAGCGAATTGAATGACTTTGTTACTCCAAGAATCGAGAACATAAAAATATTTTTAGAGATGAACTATAATCCAGAAACACATAGGGTGGAAAACAAAAAGAAAGGACAACAGGGGGAGGCGGTGGCTCAATCGGTAGAGAGGTGGCCTGCAGTCCTACTGGACCCAGGTTCAAATCCCCGCTGGGGCAGGGAACAGTTTAAGGATTTGAATTTCACTAAATCAGACTTTACTGATCTACCAGCAGACCCCTGCTAATACCACTACACCAGTCCTGTATGAGACAGCTCTAGCATGTATTCAATAAGGACGGTGGGTGTTAGCGCCGAAGTGGTGACATGAAGAGGTGAATGGCATGTAGGAGGACTGCTGGGCCTCGATAGCAGGCTGTGAAGCCTATGCCCAGAGTCGGAAACATAAAAAAAAAAAAAAAGGGAAAACAAATGCAGGCAAGGTATCATTAAGCACACAGTTTACCCTCATGCAACGATGGGCCACTCCTGTGCTGAATACAGTTGTCTACCCTTGGTAAAAATACAGTTGTTAAAAAAAAAAAAAAAAAAAAAAAAAAAAAAAAAAAAAGGAGGCAGCAAGAATAAGGCAACAAGACAGTACTATACTGAAGGGTGAGCGGTAATACAAAGTAAAAAGCAGCTGAATAATACATAATAGTGAAGCTTGTAAGATCATGATAATACGGCCCTCAGTCCTGCTGCAACATTTCGCCACCCCATTTATACACACCGTTGGTAAGACTGCTGGGAGGACTGAAGTTACCAAAGCCAACTTCTTGCCAGTTTGAGGGGCAGAAAATTTATCTTTTATTTCCAAAGCCGAGCGCAAACACTGGAGTCTGGAAGTGCATGCTTGTCTTTGCCCCCAGTTGGGTTTGATTTCCATGCTCCACCCGTATTAGACGAGATGTGTGTGTGTGTGTGTGTGTGTGTGTGTGTGTGTGTAATCTAATGGTGGCCATCACGAAAGCAAGTACTGTATTTTAACATTTTCATGCCAGTGGTGTATCTTATATTGCATCATTCCTACACCAGACCATTTGACACGGCTATTGGTAGACTTTTCGAATTGAGAGACCCTGCCATATCTTTCGTGAGCCCCTTCACAACAAACAATACGTCATAAGTTGAAAGCAGTGTTGTGCAGGAAGCAAGAATAGAAGTCTTCGAACTGAAAACGTTAACTTTTTACTCAGGCAACACCCAGAAAGTTATATGCAGGTTATGAGTAGCCCATCATATTACGGGGGGTCAACTCACACCCCATTAACCCTTACACTGAAATGATCCTTCAGGAAGAACTGTGAATGCATCTGTAATGGTTTTACCAGAAGATCGCAGGAAGCTTTGTATTTTGTAAGCTCACTTATTCCCGCCCAGCTCTTGATTTTGCTCGATAATTGGGTCACATGTTCCCCCTCCACCGCCCCGCCTATCTGAAGATGTTGCATCACACAGTCGCATACTGGCCACCTTGGGGTTATGACATTGCTCTGTTGCTCACAATCATCCCCTTTCTCCCCCCGACCAATTGGGCAGGAAGAAAACCCAGCCAAATGGCATCACCCACCACCCTGTGATACCTCTAACGGTGACTGAAAAGGAGACAAGGTTTAAGTGAGAAGAAAAAAAGGGTGAACTGGAACATGTGTGGCTATGAGTGCTGAGAGCAAGGTTGGCCTTTATATGGGAGAGTGATTCCTTGCCTACAACGCCTCCAAATGCCTCTGAGTGTCATAAAAGATTGCAGATATGTATAAATATCTTGGTTTTGTATACACGAAAGTATAAAATTAGTGCATTAGTGAATAAAGACAGTGATAACAGTGTCGTGCACTAAGCAAAAGTGAAACTGAAAATGGTGCTCTGAGATTGTTTCCGAGCATACCACACCTCTGAACCCTTCACAAAAAATATGTAAATACAGTATGTGTGGATACACTGTTTTAGTGCATAAGAACATTAAAATGTCATAGTGTCTACGGAGACAATGGTGAGTGTGACCGCAATGCACTACATAATAAGAAAGTGAAACTAATGCTCTGAAAGTGCATCTGGGTGTACCAAACTTACAAATGCATTAAAAAATAATGTGGTTGTGTTTAAAATACCGTGTTTTACTATCTAAGAAAATTAATAATTAGTGTAATAGAGTGGAGAAAATGGAGAGTGACAGTGGAGCACGGCATACACTATCGAAAGTGAAAGTGGCTCTGGCTACGAAGTTATTCTGGACTGTTATAGTTTTTATGTACTTACAGACAGAAAACTATTGTAAGTACATAACTTGTAGTAAGGGATACAAAAAGAAGAAAGTAGGTGATTATTTTTTTAAAGTAAGTGTTTCATTTTTTTCTCATGTGGAACCATGTGAAATCATGTTACTTCAGTCGTTTGTAAGCAGATTGTGGTAATAAGCGATTTCTTCAGTGAGAACATGAAAAATTATAAGGAAAACGTTGTGTTGTCACCTCAGTTACTATTATGTCCAAAAGGCATGTCAGCACTTAGTGTATGTCTTGTAATTTTGCTCTTGTAGGTTATATCCATACCACAGTACAGTGTAACAAGTTTCCTTATGATTGATAATTAGTTATTAACGTTTTTCAGTGTTATAAGGCATGCAGTGTCATCTCCCAGACATTTTCCTACACATGGCGTGGAAGACACCAGCAGTGCCACCTGATGTCTATGTGGGCAACCCTCGTTCTCTCGCCGCACAAAACACCACTTCCACTCACTCTCCCTCCAGCCCTGGACCACCCACAGACATTCCGTTTCTTTCAGTGGTTAGAGGAAACATTGAAACTTCCTTAACTAAAATTTAATCGTGCTTGAGTAAGCATAAGTGTGTCAAATCAGTTCATGGAAAAGAAAAAAAGTATTGTTTCAAGTATCTGCCATACCAGCAACATGGGTCAAAACAGCTGAAAGGCTAAACCTTCGATGAGGTTAGAAATCTTATATAACTTACATGGAATCTCTTGCAATGAATAGGTCATTGCGACAACAGTAAATTCTCCTGTTCGCAAAGGCCCTCCATTAGGGGTTTACTGTCTGGAGGAGCAAGAAAAAATCACAGAATGCTTTTTTGATAGTAATGGGATAATTATTCTTTCTAAAAGTATATTTATTTTGCGTTAATAATACACAGTAGAAGTTATTGCGCCTTGTTGAATTACCTTTCAAGTAAAATGTTTGGGAGCCCTCTGAACCCACCAGAACATGGCCTTGAGTTTTAAATCTACATAATTTTATGAAATGACATGTTTCAAGGATGCGAGACTTTTATGATCTCCAGGAACAACACATAAGTGATCAGACAATTATGCTTAACCCACGTCTTTTGGAGGGTTTAAATTGTGCGTCACATTTCCTTACGGGCAAAAATGCTAAAATTTGTCATTTTCACAAATCATATCTCAGCAGTCATACCACTTAGAACGCTACATTAACTACCAAAATACTCACTTCCCCTTTGCAATTCATGTTCCCCAGGCTACTTAGCTGAGTCGTTGTGGAGAACGGAAGTAAATAATGGAGGTGACTTTCGCTCTTTGGAGAGGCTGCATTTGGGTGCACTCAGTGACTGCAGCCCTTGATGGGTGCTGCGTGACACTCCCTGCACTGCCATACGGTTTCCCTACACATTTTCCCAGCCGTGAAGCATATATCATTCACCCTGCCCATATGGTGCTTACCAGTACATCCATCACCCTGCCATTCCTATGTGACACTGTGCCCGACTGTGTTCAGGGGACAGTCTGATGAATAAATAATTCCTTAAAAAATAAAAAAAGTAAAGCTTTTCTAAAATCACTTTCTTTTCATCTTTTTCACTGGTATAATTAAGTCTTGGAGTGTGTATTGCATACTGTATTGGGCACATATTTTTCTATAAATCCCTTCTTTTTTCTTATTTTACGATAATAAAATACGAACAGGCACTTACTTTCAAGCCATTCTCATTACTGATGAAATCACTAATCCACCTGTGTGTACTTCTTATTGTTCAAGAAAAAATATTTACACATACTACATACACGTTGTTCGTAAGATATATAGAGTTCACTCGGAAAACATACATATTTAGTGACCTGCGTCCATTTACTACAGTCACAAGATTCACTCGAAGTATCTTGAAAATAAATACAGTTACCGTACTATATCATGTACCATCATTTTTGTTTTTTCGCTTTTTGTGAGACAAGGTGACTGAATTTCGCAGACATTTTATTTTTTTTTTCAAATTTGGTTGGTAGGTACAAACCTTATCTATCTGTCTATAGCCAGACGCCCTAATTCCTTAAGGGGTGTCCACAAGCAAAGCGCCTCTATGTAGTCCAGTCTCCCGCTATATTATTGCCCTGCTCCCAGTTCACACGCCCCTCTCCCATATACCTCTCCACCCCATCCCTCCATCTCATCCTTGGCTTCCCCCTCCCTCTCTCCCCCTCCACCTCACTCACATACACTCTCTTCGTCAGGCTTTCACCCTCCATCCTCTCCACATGGCCAAACCACATCAGTGTGTTTCTCCTAACGCTTCCTGTCACATCCACATCCACACCACAATGCTCCTTCACTTCCTCATTTGTCAATCTGTCTCTCCATGTATCTCCACATGCTCCTCTCAAGTAACTCATTTCCACTACTCTCACTCTTGACTTGTGTCCCTCTAGCAAGGTCCAAGCTTCACTTCCATACGTTAGAGTTGGTATCACAATACTGTCATGTAGTAACTTTTTCACTTCCATGGTCACTTCCCTGTTTCTTATCACTGCTTTCAAGGAACCAGCAACCTTTCTTCCGTGTTGTACCCTTTCAAGTACTTCACCCTCCAATCTTCCATCCTTACTCATCGCACTACCCAAGTACTTAAACATACTCACATTTTCCATTTCCTCCCCATCCAGCCTCACTGTAAATTCACTGACTTCACTTCTCTCGAAGACCATAACTTTACTCTTCCCTACATTCACTTTTAGATTCCATTTCTTACACACTCTCCCAAACTCATCCACCAAGCCTTGCAGCTCCCCTTCGTCATCACTTAACAACACAGTGTCATCTGCAGACAACAGTACAGGGAGTTTCCAAACACTGCCCTCTCTCATTAGGGCCACTCCAACATCCACTGCCCTGCCTTGTATCTCTTTTATAACCCCATCCATGTATTGATTGAACAACCATGGAGACATTACACATCTCTGTTTCAATCCAACCTTCAAAGAGAAAATTCGCATAGTTCATTATCCACACGCACTGCAGCCTTAGCACCATCATACATACTCTTCACAGCATTCAACAACTTCCCACCTACTCCATATATTCTTAATACTTTCCACAATCCTTGTCTATCCACCCAGACATATGCTTTCTCCAAATCCATGAAGGCTGCATACAACTTCTTTCCCTTTTCTAGAAACTTTTCCACTAAAGATCTAAGAATGAATATCTGATCTACACAACCTCTTCCCTTCCTAAAACTTCCCTGTTCTCTAACTAATTCCTCTTTTTTTTCCCCAACTCTGTCAGTAAGTATCATACCGTATACTTTTCTCACTAAACTAAGACAAATGCCCCTATGATTACCACACACTTCTTTTTCCCCATTTCCTTTGTACAAGGGAATAATTATACCTAACTTCTAATCCTCCGGGACTCTACCTTCCTCCCAGGCCATTCTGCACATCTTCCACATCCATTCTACTACTATCTTTCCCCCATGCTTCAGCATTTCACACAGACTCCATCAGTTCCTGGAGCTTTCCTCATTTTAACTTCTTCATTGCTTCTACAACTTCCATCCTACTGATTTCTTTCTCTCTTCTCACATCCCTCCTTCTCCCAGCCATTCCCCAGCCATTTATACTAGCATTACTTTCATTCTCTGTGTTCAACAATTCCTTAAAGTGTTACTCTCCATCTGCTCACTTTTTGTCCTTTCTTCACTAGTAATCTACCATTTTTATCTTTCACTCCCTGACTAACTTCATTGCTACCCTGTCTAACTCTCTTTGCCTCTTTCCAGCAAATTTTCTTACATACCCCCCACTTTGCACTCAAATTCTTTCCAAATTCCTCATCCACTCCCTTCTTACTCTCTATTACTAATCTTTTCACCTCTCTTTTCCTCACTACATATAACTGTCTCTTCTGTCTCTCAACTTCTTCCACGCCCATATTTCTCATCCACTCATTATATGCTTTCTACTTTTGTGTCACAGCCTGTCTCACCTCTTCATTCCACCATGCTGTTCCTTGCACCTTTGTTCGTCTTCTCTTCACCCCACACACCACCTCACATGCTGCACATATTTCTTTTGTGAATATCTTGCTCACACCTTCCATGTGCCCTATCTGCTCCAATCCATATTTACCCAATAGCTCCTCCACTTCTCTCTTATACTCTGCCTTTTTTCATCCTCTTGTAACCTTTCCACCCTCCTTTCTACTCCTTCCTCCCGTCATTCCCTTCTTCTGTTTCTCCATTTTACTTGGACCTTGATTCTCACCACCACCAAGTGGTGGTCAGAACGTCCACTCACCCACCCTCTATATTCTGTTGATCCATTACACATCTTCGCATCCTTTTATCCATGCACACATAATGAATCAATGCCTCCCTTTCAGTCAGTTCATCACCCACCCTTCTCATCACCCGCCATGTATAACTGTGGATCATTTTGTGCTGAAAAGAATATTGGCTATCACCAGCCCCCTCCCGGCACAAATGTCCAGTAAAGAACTGCCGTTCTCATCTATCTCAGCAGGCACATCCCACTCACCAACTATTCCATCCACCTTCACATTCCCTACTTTACCATTCATATCGCCAATTAAAACACTCTCTCAATCCTTTCAAACTTATCCATGCACATTTCCGCATTTGTCCAGCTCTCTTCTCTCACTCTGCTTGCATGATTTTGCGTTGGCGCATACACACACCCAGTCCAACTTTTAGTCTTACCCACACAATCCTTGAGCCAACTGATCCATATTCTTTTGTATTCCCATTCTATCTGTTACTCACAACAATACACACTCCTTCTTTTGCCCTCTCATTCTCACCTACTCCCGCACATATACCCCATCCATACTCCCATTTTCTCACACTTTCTACTCTTCATTTAGTTTCAGTTAATCCACATACAACCTCTGATCCACCTGGTGAACAAGCCTACATCTTTTCTATCCTTAATGACCAAGTGCAGCTTGCACAGCACCCTACCCATATCCCAGACCGCCTTGGAGAGAGCTCCAACATACTTGACCTCTTCCTTACAACTAATCCTTCTGCTTACACTGTTAATCTTTTCTCTCCGTTGGGCTCCTCTGATCACAACCTTATCACCTTAACCTGTCCTATCACTCTGGTACGGCCTGTGGACCCTCCAAAGAAACATCGTCTGTGGCAGTTTGGAGCTGCAGATTGGGAGTCCCTCAGGCGGTACTTCTGTGATTTTTCCTGCGATGATTATTGCTTCCATGGCCGGGAGCCATCTGGGTGTGCCTTGCGCATTACGGAGGTTATTCTCCCGGTCATGGAAGCATACATTCCTTTCTCGTATCCTTTGTCTAACACAAGAAAGCCTTGGTTTAATCACGCTTGTTCTAATGCTGTCCGCAACAAGGAGAGGGCCCACAAAAGGTACAGGAGTCAACCCATCCCTGAATCACATCATCTTTATGTTTCTGCTCGGAATCGTGCTAAGTTTGTTCTTCGCATTGCTAAAAACAATTTCATCCTCACTAAATGCTCTCAACTCTCCAACTCGAATTCTTCCCACTCCTTTTGGCACCTTTGCCAAAAACCTTTCTGACAACTTTACCTCACCATCCTTCCCTCCTCTTTTCTACTCTGATGGTTCTGTAGCTATTTCTTCTACTGATAAAGCAGATCTCTTCGCACAGACTTTCTCCTCCAATTCCACCTTAGACGATTCCGGTGCCGGTCCTCCATCACTTCCCCCCTCTGACTTCCTCATGGCTGACACTAAAGTTTCTTCAGCTGATGTATTTTCTGCCATCACTGGCCTCAATACTAACAAGGCATATGGGCCTGATGGGGTCCCTCCTGTCGTTCTCAAGAAGTGTGCTTCTGTGCTTACACCCTGCCTAAGCAAACTCTTTCGCCTTTGTCTGTCAACTTGTACCTTTCCTTCTTGCTGAAAGTTTGCTCTTATTCAGCCAGTCCCAAAGAAGGGTGACCATTCCTAACCCTCTAACTATCGTCCAATTGCTTTAACGTCCTGTATTTCAAAAGTTTTCGAGTCAATTCTCAATAGAAAAATTTTAAGGCATCTTTCCTATCACAACCTTCTTTCTGATCGTCAGTACAGGTTCCGTCAGGGACGCTCCACTGGCGATCTTCTCACCTACCTTTCAGACTCCTGGTTATCCTCCTTCCGGGACTTTGGTGAAAGCTTTGCCATTGCACTTGACATCTCAAAGGCTTTCGATCGAGTCTGGCATAAATCTTTAATTTCCAAACTGCCCTCTTACGGTTTCTATCCTTCTATCTGTGCCTTCATCGCTAGCTTCCTTTCTGTTCGTTCTATTGCAGCTGTTGTAGACGGCCATCGTTCTTCTCCTAGATATATCAGCAGTGGTGTTCCTCAGGGCTCTGTCCTATCACCAACTCTCCTCCTTTTATTGATCAATGACCTTCTAAGCTGTACGTCTAACCCTACCCACTCATACGCTGATCACTCCACCCTTCACCTTTCCATTCGGTTTCCGCAACGCCCATCTCAGCAGTTACTTCAACAAACAAGGAATGAGGCTATGGCACACCTAATGTCTGACTTGGTTTGTATCTCTGACTGGGGTAAAAATAATCTGATTGTTTTTAATGCATCTAAGACTCAGTTCTTGCACCTATCAACCCGACAAAATCTTCCACAGGTATACCCACTAATGTTTAATAATTTTCAGCTTCATCCTGCATCATCCTTGAACATGCTTGGGGTTTCATTTACTCGGGACTTATCTTGGAAAGATCATATTACATCTCTTGTAAAATCTGCTTCCAAGAGATAAGGTGTGCTAAGCCTACTCTGTCCTTTCTTTACCCCTGCACAATTGTTGTCTCTATACAGGGGTTTTATCCGCCCCTGTGTGGAGTACAACTCTCATGTATGGGGAGGCTCCCCACATACAGCTCTTCTCAATAGGGTGGAGTCAAAGGTTTTTCGTCTCATTAACTCTCCTCCTCTTACTGACTCCTTTCAACCTCTGTCTCTTCGCCGCACTGTTGCATCTTTATCTATTTTCTATCGCTACTTTAATTGTCACTGCTCCTCTGAACTGTCTGCATGCATTCCTCCACCTCTATGACGTGCACATAGCACCCGTCTAGCAGCAAACTCTCATCCCTTTTCTGTCCAACTCTCTAATGCAGGAGTTACCCGTTACTCCCAGTCCTTCATTTATGCAACAGGTCAGCTCTGGAACTGTTTCCCTCTGTCTGTATTTCCCACTGCCTATGATCTCCAGTCTTTCAAATGCAGTGTGTCCAGGCATCTCGAAATGATCGGATCTTGAATTTGGCTCTCTCGTATTTTGTTTTTCTCTTGGAGGGAACTGTTATTGCAGGCTCATGGCCTTTGGTTCCTTCTTCCTCACATAAAAAAAAAAAATCCACTTTCGCACCCTCAAGCACCTGGACAATCTCTCTTTCACCTCATCATTTGCATCCCTTACAGTTTGAGTAGCCATCTGTACCATGTCCTTTGTTCAGTCCTTAGTCTAATGGGTCGATAAAACCAAGATCTCTTGAGTCTCCTTTTTTGTTAAGCAAAACACCTATTGCATTACACCATAGTTTGGGAATTCACTTTTTTATACATTAAATAAATAAGTGGGCTAGCATGTTTTGTACTTCTACACCTGGAGCCGACGGTAAATCTGCTACTATCCCATCTTCTCCCTGAGTCTTTCCCCTCTTCATATTTTTAAGAGAAATGTTTACTGTGGTGTTACTTCAGGAATTTCACTTACGTCAAATGAAAAGTTAGTTATTGATACTACTGTCTTTGATGCACACAGCTCTTTGAAAAACTCTTCAACTCTCTTCACCATCCTATCTCTGCATTTGTATAGAGAGAGTGAGAAAGAGAGAGGTATATATATATATATATATATATATATATATATATATATATATATCCCACTGCTACTTGGCGCATCCCCCAGTGACGGATATGGGAAAGCCTTGCAGATATACGAGGTACCATCTTAACCTGCCCCATCCCAACGTTTTCTGGGCAGTGGTACGCCCCTGTCCCAACATTTTTGGACCTTTTTTTTTTTTTGGCTCAAACATCCGCTTTTGGTGAGAAACATCGAAAATTCATAGAGAAATCGCTCATCTGAAGTTTAAAATACTCGATCTAGGTACGAGTACCTCCTTACCTGACTGGGTTTTCTAACAGGCTGGCACCAAAGAAAACGAGTTCTATGGGAGGGTAACTATTTTATCCACTCATAAACAGTATTTATTTATTTACTTGGTACGAATTTATATGTAGTACAAAAGTATATTGGTTTTCAAACAGTAATATAGGCATTATAAGCATTGTTTCACTCACTAACTCATCACCATTCATGACCTTTTTTTCCCACATTACCTGATCATCATTTCTGACTGTTTCTTCCTCTAATGCAATGTAAACTTTGTCCTCCACATTGTCATCGATTGGGGAATCACTCTGGCCCTGAATGTCTTTATTGGCCAGGTCACTGGTAACAGGTGAATTGCCGAGACAATGGCGTGCAGGGGGGGGGGAGGTTATGTGGTGTAAGGCATTGTCCCTGCTTGGCATATTGTAGTGGAATAGAGGAAGGTGTCCCGTGTATACATGCCAAAAATCACTCGCGAAATCACTCCCAAAAATTAAAATTGTGCAAATTAGGGACCTTGCAATGTTGCCGCGTTAATTTACGTCTCCGGGATATGAGTGCACATCATGTGAGGATGTGAATTCACGTCTCCGGGACGCGGCGGGTTAAATGGCACAGATCATGGGGCCCTCTATAAGGCTCCACCGCATATTCTGAAGAGAGTGGCACAAAAATTACATCTCACAAGAAACCATGAGGCAGAGAAGTGAGATTATTTGCCGCAGTACCCCAACCAAGCCTGAATTGTACGGGCATAAATGTTGGATCATCATCTACTAAAGGTCCAATTGTACTGCCTCCTGTACTTGCAGGCAGTGTGCCACTAAAAGTGAGTAGGCAGTGGCTCAGCAAATCAGAGGCCGTGATAATAAACAAACTAAAATCCATGAAGGTCTACATATGCAAATTAAGAAGCTTCGCAGAAGATTACGAACATGATATCTAATGACTGAATTAGGAAACATTAGTTGTGATATTGTAGGTCTGAAAGTGATCCATAGAAAAAAAGAAAAATTAATTAAGCTTCAAGAAAGCAACCACCTATTTTACTAGAGTGGAAAACAAGATGAATGAGTTAGTGGTGTAGGATTTCTAAATAATAGAAATCTTGTAGAGGATACTGTTTAATTCAGCAGTGTATCTAACATAGCAGCATGGACTGGAATTAGACTAGGCTAAAGATACGTCCTGAAAGTAATATGGTACAAGTACTGTATGTGCACCAACTTCTCAAAGTTCAGAATATGAAGAAACAGAAACATTGTATGATGACATCTCCCAGCTTGTGGAAAAGGAAATGACCAGATATACTATACTCATGGGAGATTTCAATGAGAAAGTTGGCAAAGGGAAACATGGAGAAGCATGTATTGGAAAATTCGGAAAGGGAGAAAGGAATGAAACAAATGAAGTTGTGGTACATTTTGACGAAATGTGTAACATGAGAATAATGAACACATTCTTTCACAAAACAGCAGGGAGAAAATGGATCTGGAGATGTCCAAGTAGAGAAAGAAAGAATGAAATCAATTTCATTATCGCACATAATAAAAACACGATCATAAATGCCACAGTTATCAACAAAACAGATAAAGGAAGTGACCACAGACGGTGACTGCACAGCCAGATTCAGTTTTGGAAGTGAAAGAATCTAATTAAATATAAAAAGAAGTGCTAATAAAATTAAGCGAAAACAAAACAGCCTTTCAATTAGAAATAACGAACAGATTTCAGGCTCTAATGTATGCCGAGTGTGACACGGATGAGTTAAATGATAGACTGACAAAAGTGCTAAGAGAATCAGCGGAATCAGTAGGGAAAGCTAAAGCAACCAAAACTAACTATTCAAAAATGACCTCGAGCTCATGCCAAAAAAAAATATGAAAGTAAAAATCAAGAAGAGTGATATAGAAAGAGCGGAGTTATTCGTAAATAGGCTTATCAACAAGAGACAGAGGGAAGAAAAAAGAGAAACATGAATCAGATGAAAGACACTGTCAGAAAAGGAAAAAATTCCGACACAGGTCCTAAGTAAAATGGAACAAGGAAAACAGCAAATTACTTAATGTCACTGAAAGACAATAACGGTGAAGTCATTAAATGCAGAAATAGGATGGTGAAGAGAGTAGAAGAATAATTTTACATAGAACTGTATGCATCAAAGACAATAGTACCAATGGCTAAATTTTCAGTTGAATCAAGTAAGTACCAGAGGGAACACCAAACAAAGCAAACATTTCTTTTAAGAGTATGAAAATAGTGACGGCCCCAGCAGAATATGGAATAGTATCAGAGATACTGATGGTTGCAGGAGTAGAAGTACAACACAGGCTAGCCCACTTTTTTACTCAGTGTATGAAGAAAAGAAAGTTCCCAAAACATTGTGCAATCGAATTATTATACTTTGCAAGAAAGGCGACTCAAAAGGTCTCTGTAATTATCGACCCATAATCTAATTACCAGTTATTTATCTTCACTAAAGTCCTTAGAATAACAACAAATCTGGAAGAAAACCAACCTTGTGAACAGACAGGATTCCGAAACTGGTAGTCGACTATTGATCATCTACAAACAAAAATGCAACTAATAGGAAAAATAAAGAGCACTCATTTAATAAAACACTGTTGTTCGGTTTCCTTGATTATGAAAACGATTTCGACTCAATGGAGCACACAGCAATTATAAATAATATTAATTCCAGGAACAACGAGTAAATGAGAACATGGTAACTTAATTGAAAACATATAAATAGGGAACTGCTACAGTTACTTTACATAAAAACTCAGAAAAAATTAAGATTGAGAAGGGCGTGCATCAGGGAGATACAATTTCACCAAAATTATTTACAGCATGCCTAGAAAGTATTTTCAGAAAGTTAAAGTGGAAGAGCAAAGAAGTAAAGATAGATGGAGAAAACCTAAACCATTTAAGACTTATAGAAGACATTGATCTACTCTCAGAAAGAGCAGAGACACTGCAAGAAATGTAAAATGACTTAAATAGAGTGTCAGAGTAAGGTCAAAGATGAAAAGGCGTAAAAATGTGTAATCCAAATACACCCAAGAGTATCATTGCAATAAGGTAAGAAAGTCATGCAAAAGTCGAGGAGTACAGTTACTCGAGGCAAAAGCTAAAACTAACGAAAGACTATGAGAGCGAAATGAAAAGATGTATTTCAATTGGATGGAAAGTTTTTGGTACATAGAGACATCATGAAATATAGCTTGCCAAGAGGTATGAAAGGAAAAGTATAATTATAAGGAATTTATAATCCGTGCTATTACGTACATTTGTGACACCTACAAACTGACAAAATAAATGGAAAATAAACTTATTCGCTTTCAAAGAGCAATGGAAGGGTAAATGTTGGGAATATCTTTGAGAGACAGGAAAAATTCAACTTGGGTAAGAGAGCACACTAAAGTAATGTTATAAAAGAACAGAAATGGAGGTTGGCAGGTGATGTAGCAATAATAAGAAATACGGTAACCGATGAAGTAAGAGGCTGACTGACAGGTCTCCAAGGGACTGAAAACGTAGAAGAAAAAGGCCAAACAGGAGGTGGAGAGACGACTCAGCAAACATAAAATGCATGGGCCAGCATTATTCCAATGCTGGCACTCCGACCATTAATATATCGGACCAGTGATGTAAACTCTGGCTTCCGATGTTGGTCCGACTTATATTGGTTATCCGTTAGCAGTTTGCACCGCAGGATGCATCAGTACATTACAGGATTTGTAATGGGCCAATGATGGAATCCTTAATCATGTCTTAATTAGGTGCAAGTAATTGGACCAATTTACAGAAGTCAGTGTGTCTGGTCATCTCGAAAATAATGGATCTTGAAACTGACTTTTCTTCTTTGAGGAAATGACATTGTAAACTTTTAGCCTCTAAATGCTTCATATAAAAAAAAATCAAGATTCGAACCATTGTCCTCTGAATGCCTACCGTACAATCAACACATCTAGATGACAGCTGATTTAGAGAGTGGAAAGTCTCTGCTCCCAGGTTACATACATCTATGAATACACACTATATTGCCAGCTCAGTATAGCTTTTTGTCCCGATTTGCTGCCACGTGATGAAATGTCTGAAGTGAAACAAATTAACTGCCTGGTGTGGGACTCCAACCCGTGCCTCCAACACATCATAAATGTACATGTTACCACTGAGCCACGGACGACCTCCATATAATGGCATGCAACTCTGACTGTTTTATAGACCCTTTTGTACATATTTTGTGTGTATACCAGTGCCCCTATAATATTAGTTAGTTATGATCTAGAAAGCAGAAAGCAAGTTCAATTCCATAAAAAATATTACCAAAAATAAGGCCTTTTTTATAACTTGACAGTTGCCTGTGGAAAACTCCCGTCTCTGTCGAAATTTCTGTATTTTATAAAATATAGTTTAATTATCCTATATATGAAAATGATCTGTGATGGATAATGTACAATTATATCACTCAATTGTTAGCTGCTTGATTGGCGTGATCAGCAATACATAGATTGGACCAACATTTTATTACCATTCTTGACCCAGTTTTCGAGAAAAAAAAAAAAAAAAAAAAAAATATATATATATATATATATATATCCGTCCAATACATGTTTTACACCAATAGGCCCATTTTATGTATGTCATCATCATCAACAGCCGTTTGAGTGTCCACTGCAGGACCGGAATATCCCAACGAAGTGGGGATGATACAGCCTATGTATCTTTACCAAGTGGCTTAGGCTGTCTGGTAGAGATTGTATGTAAGGTGAGAAGTGCATGTAAGAGTGATAGTAAAGTTGGAGTGGCCTTGGATATGAGTGTAGTCTGTGAACCAAGTTTAATAGGCCCACACAACTTGACACAAGCCAACTGGGTGCAAGCATACTTTATAGTATGCGACAGTGGTTCGACCACCGCCAAAGCAGTACGTGGGCGGGTGAACACTCCCAAAGTTTAGCACTGTGGGGGGGCACGAACCCTCGTTCTCCCATGTACAAAAACGCACCCTCTACATACATACATAATACATATATATATATATATATATATATATATATATATATATATATATATATATATATATATATATATATATATATATATATATATATATATATATAGGCTTAATAATTATTTTTCCATATATTTCTTAATCGTATTTCTTATGATAAGGAAATAGCATATGAACAAGCAGTTACATTCTATCTATGCTAATTTCCGAAACCATCATTTATCCATTTATATGTAAGCTTTATTTTTCTAGGAATAAATATTAACAAATACTATATATCCATGTCACTGTCCAAATGATACACATCACTGCCGCACACATTAAAACTGAACATCGCTTTCTTGAATTACACGTCAATGTCTCACTTTTTTCCGCATGTCAACCGCTACTTGCACGTTACTAACGCAGAGTATTTTTTGACGTCACTGTCGTAACCTGTTTGCAGATACTACTGCTATTTATAATTTAGACTGTGGAAGTGAAGCCTCCATCCCTCTCCCCCTGGAAAAAACAATGATCACTTTCACCTGGGACAGACATCATACGAGAGGGGAATGGGGAGTGGGGAGTGTGGCAGGAGATGGTGTGAGAGAAGGGAAGCCAGTGTGCCGTCTTGTTCTCCATGTGATACGTCTCGTCTGTCGATGACTTATGGCTCACAGATGAGACATTAGTGTGTTCAGTTTCGCGCCCCATGTCACTAAGTCCCTTTCTTTGGAGCTTTGGCGGAGGGGTGGGGGGTTGCGAGCTTGCACACAAAGACTGGAACAATGCCACTTTGTGTATTTTTTGCTGCAGGAGCAAATCAGTGACTGTCATTGTCTGATATGCACACCGATGTCTCTAATGAGATGCCAAAGGCCACTTGACACTCTGGCCGCGCTCTTCAAACTATGGCCTTGCAGTGATTGCCTGATACCTCATAACCCAATGGGACCAATATTCCTCATCCTTTATGTGATACCTTGCGAGCCGCAAGATGAGGGTTAAATGCGTAATAAAAAGGCTCTTCATATCTGTTCCAGTAATATTTACAGCACCCAGAAGGGCACCGAGTTCATTATTTTTCCCTAACTCACTCACTCATTTAAACACTAATTCCCTGTACATATTTGAAGGATGAGGTCCAGTTATTATGTGGGGGTACTGAGGGTTGTGGGGTATTGGTGATGTGTCTGGTAGGGGCTTTTGGCACGTGTAGGGTGTATCAGAGGGGCTTGTGGTGTGGATCTAATCAACTGTGTGCCCATGTGGTGCCAACTTGACACAGAGGGGCAGGGCACAGAGCTGGGCAGTTAGCTGTGCTGGGGTGGCCTTTGAGCCAGAAGGATATGATATACATGCTTAATCAGTAAATAGTTATATCCATCCCTTACATTGCTGCAAGGGCGGGGCAACATGAAAGATGTCCTTTGTCTTTTCCAACATATTTTCCTAAACACACACACACACACACACACACACACACACACACACACACACACACACACACACACACACACACACACACACACACACACACACACACACACACACACACACACACACACACACACACACACACACACACACACACACACACACACACACTTAATGTAGTTTACCGGCGGTCGATTCTTTCATGAGTTTTGTTCAACTGCAGTAATGAAGGAGTTAGCTGAGGCGATATCAAACCCCTCAGGTTAGAAGTCACTCTTAACTGAACAAAATCGTGTGGCAGACTACCAGTACGGCAACAATTACTTCCTCAGGCATCTGTGGCTAAAGATACTCTCGTTATTCCCCAGCTGCCACCTTACATACACTGAACCCTCCATCGCGCCACATCATGGGGCAAACTACTATGGCATAAAATAGTCTCACAAACACATGAGAGAGACAAGATGGCAAGGCAGTGTCATATATAATTTTTCCTTCGTTTTATTTACGGTAGGTATGATACAACTCGCAACCTCTGTCTCTGTCTCTTTCTCTGTCTGTCTGTCTGTGTCTGTCTGTCTGTCTGTCTGTCTGTCTGTCTGTCTCTCTCTCTCTCTCTCTCATGTTACAAACTCCCAGGTAGTCATCAAACATCGTAAACAGTCATGAAAATAACACAGGAATTCCTCCAAGTCCCCATGCTGTCTACGTAGATAAAGCTCCCCTGAAGACTCACGCAAAATATTATATCCAACATGTCTCTAAGTAATAGTAATCACGTAACATAATATCCAATAATTCAAATGGCATCGAAAATCATTGCCCATGGTCGAGATTCGTTTTACCAGAGCTAAAAAAATATTAACCCATTGGCAGTTGACCTCATTGTCCTTAACACACCTGTATGCTCGAACATTGGTAGAAGTTTCTTTTGGTTAGCCAGTATTAATATCCAGTTTTGTGTAAATGTCAGGGCAAATCCTGTTTTTAAGATCTACAGGCATTATTCATTTCCTTAATTCCAATGTTAAATTTTGGAGTTTCAGAAAGATATCAACGCTGCACACAGCTAACCTTGATGTGTTCCCCTTAACACTTATACGGTCTTTGAACGCTGATCTGCGTCCAACCTGAAAGTGTTCAACCAGCTCTCCAGACACGGATCTGCGCCCAAACAAAGAAATATTCCCAGCAATTACGTCAACCATCCTGAACCTTGGTCTGATATCAGCCTGACTGAATTTTCAGCATGGTGATACTATAGTATTTTTATTCATGGGGAAATTTAAAAACGTGACCAAAAAACGCATGGGAAAAAATGGTATAAACATTTTCATGCACTCGTTCAACTTACACTTGTCATAACTCCTTTACTTTATGCGTTAACAAATTCTTTATTTTTTCATCTTATTCTACAGAGTCTCAGCTTTCTAACCGTACAAAAACGTGTTCGTTAATCCATATATTTTGGGATTACAAAATGATCGGAATAGAAAAACTCTAACACGCGGATTTGATATAAACAGTCTTATGCGCTCTATCAGCTTACACTCGTCATGACTATATTTTACTTTATGCAATATCACTTCCTTTTTTTTTTTCATCTTACTCTGCAGTGTCTCAGCCTTCTAATGGTGTAAAACAAATCTGCTAATCCAAATATTTCGGGGTGGAAAAATGATCGGAAAAAAAAAATCAAGCATGTGGCAAGGAAGGACGGAAGGAGAGCCGGATGGGGGGGATGGGGGAGCAGGAGGGTTCTGCTGGCTGCAGGGGAGCCTAACTGCGAAAGTGTCAAGCCTTATTCCTTTGACTATAATGACGTTTTCTTATACCTCATGCTTGAGACAGACTTTCCAGCGGGAATGGTTAGACAGATTTCAATGACTCCACTGTAACTAGACCTTCTAACTTTAAAATATTCTGGTTCTGACCAAAATAAGATAAGGCGTCATTGTAGTGAGAGGGATAATAGAGAACATTTCATTGCATGGAAAATTGCCCCCCAAAAAAGAAAAAAAGCCACCGAATTTTAAAGGTTATTAACTCAACCCATGAAATTAACTTAGTTTATCCTCCTTTTTCTTTCTTTTTTTTCATTGATAGTACTGCGTTTCCCGCCCATTCATTTTTTTTTTTTTTGTCACATGCTGGATCTCTCATTTGGTATTGTGAGCACTGTCTCTAGATAATATTTATGCAGTGAATATCGTGGTATACGTTGTAATGGGAAACTTTCCACTACCACTGGTTTTTAGATCACCAGTTGGGTCTCCCTGTATTTTTTATCACGTATAGCACTGGATCTAAACACGAGGTCCATGAACCCTAAGGGGAGGGAATAAGTAGGAAGGAAGAGCGAAAATGGGCGGAGAGAGGTAAGGAAGAGGGAGGAAAGAGGTAGGAGGTTGACAGGAAGGGTGAGAATGGGTGGAATGGAGATCGAGATGTTAGAGAAAGGGATGGATATGGAGGGGAATACAACAAAATAACCAGAGCTATTTATTTTGATCAAAGTTAGTATTAGTCTGGGATATTTCTATAATCTGTTTAACCTCATCTCTTCGTGCTGTCCGTTTCCTCCACCACTGAACTGACAGAGGCTGAAAATAACTACGAGTATACCAAGGCTGGCCTCATATTTTCAGTCTCATAGAATACTTGACCATACTCATATTATTGTAAGTCAGCAATATCACAGCCCAGCCTTACCAGTGAATCATATTGGGATCATGGCAATACTGGTTACTTAACATCCCATGGATCTGGACACTGAATCCCTCCCTATGACCCCGTCTCCTGCCACCCCGGCACCTCGCATCCCCCTCATCCCGAAGCACCGATGTTCGACCCTCAGTTGGTAGAGATTCATGTTGTGCCTGGGATCAGGACAGAACTTTTGTCCGCCACTGTACATATAGGTATTTTTTTTTTTTTTTTTATACAGTGTTTTCTTAGCATAATTTTGGATATTCTTGTGTGTGTTTTGATGTCTTAATATGGCAGAAGGACCGGAGAACTCTGCCAAAATTAGGAGGAGTACTGTGCATATAGGCATTTTTTGTTGTTTTTTATGTAGTGTTTTCATATTGGTCAGGAATATATTGCATATTGCAATGTGTGTTTTGATGTCTAAAAATATCCAAAAGACCCCAGAACACCGCCAAAATTAGGAGGAGTATTGTACATATTGGTAGTTTTTGTTGTTGTTGTTTACGCATTACTTTGTTAGTGTTCAGAATTATATTGCATGTTCTTTTGAGTATTTTGATGTCCAGGAAGAGCGGAAAGACAGCAAAACTGCCAAAATTAGGAGGAGTACTGTACATCTTGGCAGCATTGTGCATGTTGTTTTTTTTGGGGGGTGGGGTTGTGATTGTTGTTTATGCATTGTTTTCTTAGTGTGTAGGATTATATTGCATATCCCAATGTGTGTTTTGATGTCTAAAAAGAGCCAAAAGACTGCAGAACACTGCCAAAATTAGGATTACTTTTCATACTGGTAGTTTTTTCATCTTTAGTATTTTGTTGTTTATGCATTGTTTTCTTCGTGTGTAGGATTATATTGCATATTGCAATGTGTGTTCTGATGTAAAAGAACATCCGAAAGACCGCAGAACACTGCCAAAATTAGGAGGGGTGCTGTACATATAGGCTGGGTATAGGTTGTAGGTTGGATAGAGGTAGGATATGGGTACAGTAGAGGAAATTGCTTCATATCTAGATATTGCCTGTATCCGGATATGCATTTGGCTCTATTATGTCAGAAAATGGAGTGATTACTGTCATGCAGCAACTTTTTTACTTCCATGTTCACTTCCTTATTTCCTATCACTGCTTTCAAAGAACCAGCAACCTTTCTTCCTTGTTGTACCCTTTCAAGCACTTCGTCCTCCAAACATCCATCCATATTCATCACACAAACCAAGTACTTAAATGCCCTCACATTTTCTATATCCTCATTACTGAATCTCGTTGAACATTCAGTGACTTCGTTTCTCTCGAAGACACTTTACTCTTCCCTACATTCACCTTTAGATTCAGTTTCTTGCACACTCTCCTAAACTCATTCACCAAGCCTAGCAGTTCCTCTTCATCTTCACTTAACTATACAGTACAGTATCACCTGAAAACAACAGTACAGGAAGTTTCCTAACGCTACTATCTTTCATTAGGGCCACTCCAAAATCCACTGCCCTACCTTGTACCTCTTTTATGACCCCATCCACATACAGACTGAAGAACCATGGAGCCATGACACATCCCTGTTTCAGTCCAACATTCAGATGAAAAAGTTCACTCAGTTCATTATCCATACGCACTGCAACTTTAGCACCCTCATACGTACTCTTTACGGCATTCAACAACTTCTCATTTACTCCATATATTCTTAATATTTTTCACATTCCCTCCTCTATCCACTTTGTCATATGGCTTTCTCCAAATTCATGAAGGCTGCTTACAACTTCATTCCCTTCTCTAGAAACTTTTCCACTAATGACCTAAGGATGAATATCTGATCTACACAGCCTCTTCCTACCTAAATCCTCCCTGTTTTTTTCTAATTCCTCTGTTATTTCCCAAACTCTGTCAATAAGTATTGTACCATATGCTTTTCCTGTTACACTTAAAAGACAAATGTCCCTATGATTACCACACATTTTTTTTCCCAGTTCCTTCTTACAGGGGAATAATTATACCCGACTTCCAATCCTCCGGGACTCTTCCTTCTTCCCAGGGCAGTATGCACATCTTCGTTACCCATTCTACTACTAGCTCTCCCTCATGCTTCAGCATTTCGTCACACACTTCATTAATTCCAGGGGCTTTCCCCAGTTTGACTTTCTTCATTGCTTCCACTAGTTTCATCCTACTGATCTCTTCCTTCCTTCTCACTTCCCTCCTTCTCCTAGCCAACCCCGGACACTTTTACTTGCATTACTTTCATTCTCTGTGCTGAACAGTTCCTTAAAATGTTCTCTCCATCACCTCACTTTTTATCTTTTCTCCACTAGCAAGCTACCATTTTTATATTTCACTCTCCTCACAACTTATTTTTATCTTCTTGTCTGACTCCCTTTACCCATTCCAAAAACATTTTCTTACATTCTCTCCACTTTATACTCAAATTTCTTCCAAATTCCTCATCCACTCTCGTTTTACTCTCTTACTAATTTTCTCCCCTCTCTCTTCCTCTTTGCATATAACTCTCTCTCCCGTCTCTCCACGTCCTCGATGCCTCAGCTTCCCATTCACTCACTATATGCTTTCTTCTTTTGCACCACAGCTTTTCTCACCTCTTCATTCCACTATTCTGTTCCTTGCACCCCCTTCCGTCTCTTCTTCACCCCGCACACCACCTCGCCTGCAGCACAGACTTCCTCTAAAAATATCATGCACACACCTTCCTCCTCCCCATCTGCTCCAAATCATATTTACCCAGTTGTTTCTCTACTTCTTTCACATATTCTGCCTTTTTTCCATCTTTTTGCAACCTCTCTACCCTCTTTGCTTGGACTACTTCTTCTTGTCCTTCTCTCCTATTCCTTCATTGCACCTGAACCTTGACTTTCACCACCACCAAGTAGTGGTTAGAAAGTCCATTCCCTCAACCTCTATATGCTCTTGCATCCATTACATGTTTTCTCGTTCAGTCATCCACGCACACATAATCATTGCCTTCCGTTCATTCAGTTCACTACCCACCCTTTTCATCACGTATACCAGTGGATTATTTTGTGCCTAAAAAGGGTATTGGCTTCTGAACATTTCAGTTAAATAACTAAGGAATCAATCCACGCCAGTTTTATTAATTCCACCAAGAGTTGGCCAAATAAAAATGAATGACGATTTTTGTCGACGTTCATGATACTTGCTTGAACCTAGAAACAGAGCTAAAAAGGATTAGATTCAATCTTACCGACGGCTCAAGAGTTTTTAAGGGGAATCGGTCTTTGTATCCCTGGTCTTCTTTTCAAACATCTCTCGCAATAGTCATCTATGTCACCACTTACTCTGCTGTGTGAACAGAGACAATAAGAAATTAATTGGCATCCAACAGGCTGACTGAAATTAGTTTCGAACTAGGAACCAAATTCAAGTTTTTAAAAGCAATGGAGACAGTTTACTGATTTATTTCCTCGTTAGCCTCCAGGAGCAGACAGTAATCCAAATTATACGCGATATTTTCCATAGAGTCCTGGATCTGCAACCTCTTCTGTTGCCATTCCTAAAACACAAGTTTTTGGAAAGGGCTTGAGAGGCTCACTCAGACAATCCAGGTATCAGTCCACGGAAGTCCTAAAATCCCACGGTGAGTTAAATTTATAAGAGGGAGCAGAGTTTCCAGAGTGTGGGATCCAACAATCCATTTATTTTTTTATCTCTTGCGAACGGACCAAGTTTCCTAAATTAGTCACTCTCAGTGCCAATCCTTTTAAATCGCCTCTGCATACAGCCCGGCACTGCCTCTCCCTCTGACTTTCTTCTCTCAGTGTCATTCTCACAATCATCACTTCTTTCTTAATTTAACAAACTACCTTTTATATTCTCTCTCTCTCTCTCTCTCTCTCTCTCTCTCTCTCTCTCTCTCTCTCTCTCTCTCTCGTTAATCAAAGCGTCAGCTACCCACCCAAGACCCAGGCTAAGGTAAAGTATGGTGCAGTGGTGGAAAGGAATTGGGGACCAACTCGGGACCTGACCGAAAAAATACTTATAGTTTCCCCATCTGATGCCCTGCCCCATTCTTCTTGTCCCTCCACTAAGTGTCGCGTTTATGCTGTTGTTTCTCCCGTTCCTTC
>NC_137066.1:14745122-14765122 GCF_032717465.1 Coenobita brevimanus
ACAAACATTTAGAAGAGATAGGCATGGAAATAAGACACAAAATAAGGTTAAAAAAATAAAAATAAATAAAAACAGTAACGGGAGGCGATTAAAGGAAAGGCGGAGGAGAAGAAGGAAAAAAAAACAAACTGACCATGAGGCCGAACACTTGCTGGTAAAGAATAAAGGATGAGAAAGAAGATAAGTAGCAAGAAAAATAAATAGGAAAATGCAAGTAACAAGATAGATAAACAGGCACGCAGAGAGAGAGAGAGAGAGAGAGAGAGAGAGAAAGAGAGAGAGAGAGAGGGGGGGAGGTTAAGAAGACACGAAAGAAGAGGTGGAAAAAGTAAGTGATGTGGATGGAGAAGGCATTCCGATGGGTGTTATAAAGGCAAAATGTAAGCAAGTAGAGAACAAGACATAGGCAACGCTGCGCTGTTGCAACCCTGCACTTGACCAGGCACATATCCCCCACCTCCCTGCACACCTAACCAAGCGCATAACAGTCCTCAACCCCCCAGTATTTTCTTTTAAAGGTGGGCGTAAGGAGAACGTCTTAAGGACACATAACCTAGGCCCTTCAGATTTCTTGTGCATGTCGCATTGAAATCTCTGGATTGTTTTTATTTTTTTCATCCTTAAAAGAAAATAAGCACTGAAGACACAGCATTCTACCTAGGAAATGGCACCAGTTGACCATAAGACACGTAACTGTGTGAAATTTCATACCTCCATAGTGAATACTTTCTGAATTCTGGCCTGCAACGAAATCTCCATGCCTGACCAGCCGCCCTGCCGCCCAACTATACGGATGAACACCTATTGATCCCTGTGATAACAACACCCTCCTCTGACTTTGTCGGGTGGATGGTAAAAAAAAAAAAAAAAAAAAAAAAAAAAAAAAAAAGATTTGGGAGAAATACATTTAGAAGAAACAGAGGAGAAAAGAGATATGATTTGGAATGAATAAATTATTGGATGGGTGAGGAGCAGATAAAGGCTTACCAGGAGAAAAAGGAAGGTAAAAATATTTAGGAGAGATGGATAAAAAGGAAAGGAAAGAGAGTGGAGCCAAAAGAAATTAAAGGACAAGGAGGGAAAAGGGAAGTGGTTTGGAAATATAAAGCATCATGAACAACAAAATGAAAGAATCTAACAAAGAAGTAAGTGATATAATAGTGCACGGAGAGCGACAAAAAGAAAGGCAACACAGGACTGAGACGTTTAGGGAACATGACGAAACTATCTTCATACACCTGCAGTGAAAATACTGCAGTTAGTTGTGAAAAGTTTCTCTCTTTGAAAGTCGAAGAATATGTGAAATTGCTTTATTAAAATGCCTCCTGATGGCCAAAATTGAAAATCGCTAAGTAATCAGATGATGCAGCAGCTGACATGTCATATCAACTCAGAAATTCAAGCTGAGCAACTTTGTATTTCGTAAAAAAGTCGCCAAACTGCCTCCTTATAGCCGAAATTGAAAATCGCCTAATAGTCAGCTAATGAGTCAGCTGACTCAACAGCTGACATGGTAGATCAACAAAAAAATTCAAGCTGAACAACTTTGTGTTTCATGAGAAATTCGATCAGAGTTCTCCAAGGGCAGATACTCGAACTTTGCTTGAAGGAGAAAAACAAAAGTATAGCACCTACACACCTCTCGGTAAAAAGAGAGAAAAAAAAAGATGAAGAAATAAGAAGGAAATAAAGAAGGAAGTTACGGGATAACATAAATAATGGGGTAATAGACAAAAAAAGGATTAAATAAATCAAAACTAAGGAGAGGCCGAAAATTAAGTAATGAGGAAGTGACGTCGAATTTGAAATCCTGGAAAGAGGAAATGAAAAAAAAAAGAAAGAGAGAGAAGGAGACAAAGTAAGGGTAGAGAAGGCTGGTAAAAGAAGAATAGACGCACAAGGAGTAAAGTATGGGAAAAGATTTTTAAAAATAAAGAGAAACAGAGGACTAAGGAAAAAGAAAGCATTAACGTATAAAATATGAAATACAGAACAGAATGAGGAGCGCAACGATTAAATATGAAGCAGGGTCAGAAAACAAAGGTGAAGAGATAGGCTGTAAAGGAAAAGAAAATGGAAGTAGATGGAGGCGAAGGACGATGAGTTTCAGGATTTATTGGGTAGCCAGGTGACAGGCAGATCCAGGTAAGGTGATAGGATGGGAAGGATACTTTGGAAGACGGAGAGAGAGAGAGAGAGAGAGAGAGAGAGAGAGAGAGAGAGAGAGAGAGAGAGAGAGAGAGAGATTGTACGTATATATGTGTGCATGTGTTTACGTGTTTTTGTATGTTTATATGTATGTATATTTCACAGGTATTCCATGTGCATTTCATAAGTCCGAGTGCATGTTTGTATACAAGTATGTGTGTGTATGCGTAGGTGTTTCGTTTGTGCCTGTTCGTGTGAATGCTGGTGTGCTAAAAGAAGGGCTCGAAATAACCCTGACACCTCAAGCGTATGTGTTGGCAGTAGTCGTTTGTGTGGGTGTACGAGATGTGCGTATGTACGGTGCGTTATATTGTTGTACTTGATGCTGTTGTTCTTCTTGTTGTTGCTGCTCAACCCTGATCTGCCTGGCCCAGCAAACGCGTCCACCGCAGGTATGCAAACCCTCCTATAGGGTGGTCCCATAGGCAACCTACACTGGTGATGTGTCTGCGTCTAGTGTGACGTTTGTGGGGCAGTGCTCCATTATATGTATTATGTGGGCATATTCTACAAACGAGGCAGCACGTTCCGTCTGTGATTCCACCCAACCCACTCTAAGGTGGCGACTGAGGAGGGCTGAGTGATGTTCTGCTCTAAGCCTAGTTGGATGAACTAGATCAGCTCTGTGTAAGGATACTTTTGTCGGATGGCTGTCGGGTGGGAGTGGGATGGGGACTTGTAGTATTCTGATCGAGATGTTGTATAGCCCTACGCATGAGATTAATATGCACGGGCGTTTTCAGTGTAATTGTGCGCTGTGTGAAGGAGAGGGTCGAAGCAAACAAGAATGTTCAGTTGAACTGGAGGCTACCTAGTTACCACACACACACACACACACACACACACATACACACACACACACACACACACACAGCCTGGAAAGGAATTGGAAGACATACTAAGGCAAGAGGGAAAAAGAGGGAAGAAAGAGAGAGATACTGGGAGGAGGAGAGCAAGATGTACGGAAGAAGAGAGCAAGATGTGCAGTATGGAGGAAAAGAGAACGATGTAGGCAGGAAGAAAAGAGGAGGACCTAGAGAAGCTTTGGGGAGGAAGACCAAGGGAGAAAGAGAAGATGATGTAGGAAGGAACAGGATAGCAAGATCTGTGGAGGAAGAGAGGACGATCCTAGCACGGAAAGAGGAAGATGCAAGAAGAAAGAAAGGATGATGAGCAACTGCATAAAGGAAAATGCAGGGAGGAAGAGAGGATTTAGGGAGGAGGACAGGAGGAATCTGTCGGAAAGGAGTGATCAGGTGGGCAAGAAAAGAAGATGCTCTATGATAAGAAAAAGGCGTATTTAGGAAAGGAAAAAAAAAAACTTAGGATAGGTGTATGCTATACATTGTGGACGAGGAAAATATATACTTTGGCTCCTTTTGTAGCGTTGTTGTTAATGACAGATAAACCATCCATATGCGAGCGTGACTGCTGTGCATAATGCTGCTCCTTTAGCAGGTATAACCTGGTTAAGATCTCTAATCCCTTTCAGCCTGGATGGTGACTAGGTGATTTCACTAGTAAGCAGGGTTGACCAATAACGAAGGAGACATATTCTTACCTTATAACTATGTCACATCTAATATAGTGTTTTCACGACTTAATATTTCATATGTGGAAAAGTTCCAGATCCAGTTTTCTCACATTAAAACAAACAGACTGTAGCGGGTAATAGACGGTTGTGCAAACTTTACTTAGTTTTTGCTATACTGCATAAAAAATAAAACCTTTGTTAAATTCGCTTGAGGCATACATACTGATAGACGGTTTACTTCGTTTATGAAAAAAAATAATAATAATAATAACTTAGGAACGGTGCAGCCCCGAAAGTTTATGTATACTTTGTATGTCAGGGGAAATAGGGCGAGTCCTGCAAGGCTTTGGATATGGAGAGATAAAGGAGAGCAAGAAAGTGGTGGAAACGGTAGGGAATACAAAGGGTGGGGAATGAAAGGGGTAGAGAAAGACATCCTTTGAACACTAAACCCAAACGTTGGCGAGGATCTCATTAACCTGCCACAAAACTTCCATTAGAGAGAGAGAGAGAGAGAGAGAGAGAGAGAGAGAGAGAGAGAGAGAGACACACACACAGACAGACAGACAGAGACAGACAAAAAAGAGAGAAAAGAACATACACGCCCACACCCACCCACCCACCCACCCACACCCACACACACACACACACACACACACACACACATATATATATATATATATATATATATAAATACTGTATATACTCCCAACCTATTGTCTCCCCATGTTCTTCTATGCCTGAAATTTCTAGGAGTCCAGTATTTCAGCCTCTAGCTCCATCAGTTATTCCTATTTTTACTGCACGATTTGCGTACCGCTATTTCTGTTCTTCTATAACATCTGTTATATCTTTAACTTTAGTCTGCTCTCTCACCCAGGTTGATCTCTTCCTATTTCTCAAAGGTATTCCCAGCATCAACTTTTTCATTGCTCTTTGAAAACGGATTAACCTACTTTCCATTCGTTTTGTAAGAGTCCAGGCCTCACATTCGTACGTCATGTCTGGGATTATGCATTCGTTACATACTTTTCGTTTCTTAGAGAGAGAGAGAGAGAGAGAGAGAGAGAGAGAGAGGTCGTATCGTGGCACCTGCAGCTGGCCAGAAAATGATTGCCTCATCGCCATTAACCCCGGCTAGTAATTAACATTTGGTAATTATCACGAGCAAGTGGAGTAATATTTGCGGAAATGATTGGACATGACCTCAAGGCAACTAAGAATCCAATGAATGTGATTATGTTCGTTCCCTGAAACCCATTATTCCTTTTTTTGTGGCACACACCTTCGCATGTCAACACCTGGGGCTAATCAAGTGTATGTTGATAGAGTTTTTATGTCAAATATGTCAAGAAGACTGGAAATACACCTGTTTTTTCCCTGTCCTCTAACGTCCAACACTGTTCCTACGTGCGACACACTTTTGCATGTCACCACGTCTGCACTAATTACCTCCGCCAACGAAGCTGGAGGAGGTTATGCATTGACCTATGTTTGTTGCTCGCCGGAATCGAAAGATTCGGCAAGTATGCAGGTCAGTTCGGGATGTCTGTCTGTCTGTCTGCTCGCTACAGTAGGTCTCAATTTTGCGCCAGTCGTGCTCGGGAAAACATCAGAAGGTAGATATCCATAAATCCTAGAAGCCTTTTTTTTTTTTTTTTTTTTTTTTCATCAAAATTGATCATAGGGCTGGGTGCGGGTTTGAAAACCCTCAATGGCCGTAGGTCCGGAAATCGCTGTGAGCAAACTGAAGAGAAACGTGTGGTGCACTTGGCAATATAATTTTTAGCATCCTAAACCCACCTGTGCTTTGCAATAAAGCGGGAAAAATTTTGCCAAAAGGCTGCCTACATGCCTGTGAAAACTAAGCAGACAGTCGGAGCCATGTGGCAAACGCACTACTGCCCACACGCAAGCGAAAACTAAGCAGATAATCGGATCCATCCAGGAGGAGGGGGGGGAGGGGAGGGTGTAAGAGGGGAGGAGGGGAGAGGGAGGCAGGGAGGGGGGAAGAGGGGAGAAGGGAAGAGGGAAGAGAAGGAAGAGGGGAAAGGAGAGGGGGGAAGAGGGGATGGGGAAAAGGGGAGGGGGAAAGAGGGGAGTGGGAAGGGGGGAGGGGGAAGAGGGGGAGGGGGGAAAAGGAAAAAGGAGACGAAGGGAGGGAACAGGGGAGAGGGGAGGAAGATAGGTGGGGAGAAGAGGGGAGGGGGAGAGGGAATGGGGCAAAAGGGGAGGGTAGAGAGGGGGGAAAGGGTAGGGAGAAGAGGGGAGGGTGGAAAAGGGAAAGGGGAAGAGGGGAGGGGGAAGAAGGGACGGGAGGGAAGAGGGAAGGAAGAGGAAGAGGGGAGGGGAAGAGGGGGGCAGAGAAGGGGGAAAGGAAGAAGGGGGGGTCAATCTGGCAAACGCTCTTCATATGGCAGTTTCATTGCTTGCCGGAATCAAAATATTTGGCAAGCATGATGGTCATTTCCATATGTTTGTCTGTCTGTTTATCTGTCTGCTCTTTACTTGTCACAGTTTTGGGCCATTCGTTCGAAAAAAAAAAAAAAAAATAGAAGGTAGGTATCCCTAAACCCTGGAAGCCTATTGCTTTTCATCAAAATCGGTCGAAAGCCCTGGGCTGGATGGGGGGTTAAAGCCCCTCAATGGCCGTGGGTCTAGAAAACTTTGGGATCCGGTGGCCGGCCAAGGCACCATTTTTTTTTTTTTCATCAGATTTTGAAAATCAATTTTTTTCCTACTGAATTCAAGAGAAATGACAGGCGCACCTGGCAGTGCAATTTTTAGCTTCCTAAACTCATCCTGTGCATCGCTATAAAACGGGAAATATTTCGCCAAATGACTGCCTACAGGCCGGTGAACACTGAGCAGACACAACCTGATCCATTCGGCAAGAGCTCTGCCTTTGGCAGTTTCATCTGTTTGTTTGCTTGTTTACACGATATCTCCAAAGTTCTCTATGAGTTTCAATGAGATTCTGTGGAAGGGTAGGCCATGGGCCAAGAAAGAATTGATACAGTTTTGGGGTGGATCTGGATCCGAAGCCAGAGTATCCCACACAATATATCCAAAAGTTCTCGGTGAATTTTAATGAAATATTGCAGAAAAGTGGGCCATGGACCAAGAAAGAATTGATTAAAGTTAGGGGCTGCTCCGAATCCGGATCCGAATCCTATGTATCCCACACAATATCTCCAAAAGTTCTCAATGAATTTCGATGAAAGTTTGTGTAAGAGTGGGCCATGTGTCAAAGAAAATTTAATAAAATTTAGGGGCGGATCCGGATCCAAAGTATTCCACACAGTATCTTCACGGATCCAGATTATTTATATTAGTAATGGCATTGGCGGAGGGATGCACTCTGTGGGTGCTTTCTAGTTTCGAATGACTTACAGTCATGAGGGAATATAATAATTTGGCAAAGAACTTTAGGGAAGATAATATCCTACAATATATGTAAAAATGGATAAAATAAACATAATTGCCATGGAACGTCTCTATATATGCACGTTTGCTGACTTAGATTATTTTATTTGGCTTAAGAAGCCCCCTCGCAGTGAAGATTTCCTTTTGAGGTCTGGGACCATTCACGTTTTTTTTTCTTTCTGCCTACCGACCATTGGGGCCGAAGGTCATTAAGGCACATACCTGTATATATGTATATATATATATATATATATATATATATATATATATATATATATATATATATATGACAGAGTTACAAATGAAGGAGTAAGGGATATTACGAGAGTGGAACCAATTGATGAATATGTGAGACTGTCTCGCTGGAAATGGCTGGGGCACATACATAGATAAGAAGGCAGTTTAATACAGGATGTGCCGGAGTAGACTGCTAGAGGAAGAAGAGGCAGAGGTAGGCCGAGGGAAACCTGGTTGAGGACAATGAAAAGAGAAGCAGGAGAGGAGTGTTGGTGGGACCTGAAGGAGATGACAGGAGCCAAATATTGGTGGAGAGAGTTCATTGAGACCCTATGCATCCCGTGGGGTGCCACAGGAAATATATATATATATATATATATATATATATATATATATATATATATATATATATATATATATATATATATATATATATATATATATATATATATATATATGCAGTGAAGTGGTACAGTGGTAAAGTGTGCGTTTTCGTACACTGAAGAACGAGGGTTCGCGCTCCGCCAGGGTAATAAACTTTGGGAGCGTTCTTCAGTCCACGTACTGCACTGGCAGACACAAAGGGTGCTGTGGTTGAACCAGTGTCGCATACTATTATGTATGCTTGCTCCCAGTCGGCTTGCGCGGGCCGATTACACTTGGTTCGCAGACTATACACATATTCAAGGCCACTCCAACACTACAGTTACACTTACAAGAACTTGTCACCCTACATACAATCTCTACCAGACAGCCTAAGCCACTTGGTAGAGATACATTGGCTGTATCGTCCCCACTTCGGTCGGGATAGGCCGGTCCTGCAGTGGACACACAAATTGCTGCTGAGATTATATATATATATATATATATATATATATATATATATATACTGTATATAGATATGTAATTAACTTTTTGTTTTTATTTTCATAATACAGTACATATATGAAAAAAGAAACCTGATCTAGTATCCCTAAATTAATAAACCTAACAGAATGACCATTCATGATCGTGAAGGTGTTAATACTGTGTAGGCTATGTTTGCTGTACCCACTGTGAAAAGAAATCAGCATTCTGTAAACAGGAAATTGTAATCGCCCTCCTGTAATGGATACAATGGCACATAAATGCACATGCACACATCTGATTGAATGCACTGCTGCTGTTCGTAGTCCGGTTGCATGTCAGGGTATCATAGCTACTAATGCCAGATGCCAGTCCTTTCAACTTGTTTCAGTATTATTTGTTAGTTTGCCAAGTTCGGATAATTATATCAGATCACATTCTAGTACAGTATTAGTGTTCGGTATCTCATATATTCTGAAAATCTCTTGGGGCTTCTAAGAGCGCATCAGTGATTTGAAAGTTATTGTTCACTGTCCCATTATTATCGTATAGAGAAACCATGGTATAAAATAAGGAAAGATTAAGTTTTATGATCCAATATCTACCTACCTATCTATTTATAATTCTACCTACCTACCTACCTATCTATTTATCTGTCTGTCTGTCTGTCTGTTTGTTTGTCTGTCTGTCTGTCTGTCTGTATCTCTCTCTCTCTCTCTCTCTCTCTCTCTCTCTCTCTATGTATATACACACATATAGATACATAGATAGGTAGGTAGGTAGGTAGATAGATAGATAGATAGATAGACAGACAGATAGATAGATGGATAGATAGATAGATAGATCAGTTAATATTTCCGAGTATTATAATTTTGGACTCGTGTACCAAATACATTTTATAACAAGTTTAAATGCAAATAAGTATAATATAAACTAAGAACACGTAAACAAAAATATTCGTAACCATCTCCATAAACCTGATTATGAAATAAGTGGAGGCTAATGAATATAGAAATTTGTACTAGTGAACAGCGTGGTGGAATGACGAGGTGAGACAGGCTGTGGCACAAAAGAAGAAAGCATACAATGAATGAACGAGAAATAGGGGCGTGGAAGAAGTTGAGAGGCGGAAGAGAGAGTTATATGTAGAAAGGAAGAGAGAGGTGAATAGATTAGTAAGAGAGAGTAAGAAGAGAGTGGATGAAGAATTTGGAAGGAATTTGAGTGTAAAGTGGAGAAACTGTAAGAAAATGTTCTGGAAAGAGGTGAAGAGAGAAAGACAGGTTGGCAGTGAAGTTAGCAGGGGAGTGAAAAATAAAAATGGTAGATTACTAGTGGAGAAGGGAGAAAAAGTGAACAGATGGAGAGAACACTTTAAGGAATTGTTGAACATAGAGGATGGAAGTCATGTGAGTATAAGTGGCTGAGGAATGGCTGGGAGAAGGAGGGAGGTGAGAAGACAGGAAGAAATCAGTAGGATAGAAGTTGTGGAAGCAATGAAGAAAGTCAAATTGGGGAAAGCCCCAGGAATTGATGGAGTGTGTGGTGAAATGCTGAAACATGGGGAAGAGATAGTAGTAGAATGGATGTGGAAGATGTGCATATTGGCCTGCGAGGAAGGTAGAGTCCCGGAGGATTGGATGTCAGGTATAATTATTCCCTTGTACAAAGGAAAAGGGGAAAAAGAAGTGTGTGGTAATCATAGAGGCATTTGTCTTCTTAGTGTAATAGGAAAAGAGTATGGTAGGATACGTATTGACAGAGTTAGGGAAAGAACAGAGGAATTAGTTGGAGAAGAACAGGGAGGTTTTAGGAAGGGAAGAGGTTGTGTAGATCAGATATTCATTCTTAGATCTTTAGTGGAAAAGTTTCTAGAGAAGGGAAAGAAGTTGTATGCGGCTTTCATGGATTTGGAGAAAGCATATGACAGGGTGGATAGACAAGGATTGTGAAAAGTATTAAGAATATATGGAGTAGATGGGAAGTTGCTGAATGCTGTGAAGAGTATGTATGATGGTGCTAAGGCTGAAGTGTGTGTGAATGGTGAGCTGAGTGAATTTTTCTCTTTGAAGGTTGGGTTGAAACAGGGATGTGTCATGTCTCCATGGCTGTTCAATCTGTACGTGGACAGGGTAATAAAAGAGGTACAAGGTAGGGCAGTGGAAGTTGGAGTGGCCCTGGTGAGAGAGGGTAGTGTTTGGAAACTCCCTGTACTGTTGTTTGCAGATGAAACTGTGTTGTTGAGTGAAGACGAAGGAGAGATGCAAGGCTTGGTGGATGAGTTTGAGAGAGTGTGTAAGAAACAGAATCTAAAGGTGAATGTAGGGAAGAGTAAAGTTATGGTCTTTGAGAGAGGTGAAGTCAGTGAATGTACAGTGAGATTGGATGATGAGGAAATGGAAAATGTGAGTACGTTTCAGTACTTAGATAGTGTGATGAGTAAGGATGGAAGTTTGGAGGGTGATGTGCTTGAAAGGGTACATCAAGGAAGAAAGGTTGGTGGTTCCCTGAAAGCAGTGATAAGAAACAGGGAAGTGAGCATGAAAGTGAAAAAGTTACTACATGACAGTATTGTGATACCAACTCTAACGTATGGAAGTGAAGCTTGGACGTTATTGGAAGGACACAAGTTAAGAGTGAGAGCAGTGGAAATGAGTTATTTAAGAGGAGCCTGTGGAGTCACATGGAGAGAGAGGCTGACAAATGAGGATATAAAGGAGCATTGTGGTGTGGATGTGGATGTGATAGGAAGCATTAAGAGGAACACACTGAGGTGGTTTGGCCATGTGGGGAGGATGAAGGGTGAGAGACTGATGAGGAGAGAGTATGTGAGTGAGGTGGAGGGGGGGAGAGGGAGGGGGAGGCCGAGGATGAGATGGTGGGATGGGGTGGAGAGGTATATGAGAGAGAGGGGTGTGAGTTGGGAGCAGGGCAGTGAAATGGCGGGGAACAGGGCGAAGTGGAGGCGGTTTGTTTGTGGCCACTTCATACGGGATTGAGGCGTCTGGCAATAGATAGATAAAAATTGTATAAGTAAGTAATAAAGCATAAAAAATAAAATTAAACAGTGCTATATCTTCATAAACCATTTGCGAGACCACTATGGAAATTCTGAGTTGGTTATATTGCCAAATGTTTTCCATATTCCCAGAAAAGTGTTTTTGATTGTACATAATCAATTTCATCTCCACAAATTCAGTTTCATCACTGCACAAATCATATTGACCACAGTACATTTTGTGATCACTATACACTTATCTAAACCTAAGAAAGCCAGAGTGATGACGTCACGTTACCATGGCAACGATTTCATGGCTTCAGAGAAATATCCGAGATTACGGCTTTTACAATTTTGTCTCCTGTGCGTTTCTTCTGGAAGGAAGGAAATCAATATGTCAGCGTGAAAACCACTGTATGTGTATTCATTATTAATCTTCTCTTCTTCTAGTAGTGTAATATTAGGTAAAGTTAAGGCTAGCCCCAAAGAAAGTCTAGAAAACTAGGGTGTCTGGAATGTGTCAGGTTAGATTGCCAACTTTTTCTTAATATATACCTTTTCATTATGATATGGTAATATTTGTTTTACCTCTGCTGGAAGAATTAAGTTTCTTTATGCAGTTATCTTTTTTTTCTGAGTTGCAAAGCTTAAGTCGGTGAGTACATTGTATTATCAGGTGATAAATGCTATATTACTGTGGTCCTGTGACACATAGACAGTGCACAAGAATTCAGTTCAATATAAACTTGAATGATTACCCTGGGTTAAGCAGTAACGCTTATCAATCTAGCAGATACGGTAGTACCAACTATCTTTTCAACTGCTTGATATGATTTTTTTTTTTTTTTTGCCACAGTGCAATATGTTCACTGGTACACACTGCCGTATATACACTATGCCCAGAAGCCAAGTTAAGGTTCATTTACGCTTGCTTGAGATGGTACAGGTTCTCCCTGGCTTTGTTCGCAGGGGTCAGGTCAGGATTTATGTAGTTAGGTCTAGTGGCAGTCTGTGTTAGATAGGTCTAGTGGCAGTCTGTGTTAGATAGGTCTAGTGGCAGTCTGTGTTAGATAGGTCTAGTGGCAGTCTGTGTTAGATAGGTCTAGTGGCAGTCTGTGTTAGATAGGTCTAGTGGCAGTCTGTGTTAGATAGGTCTAGTGGCAGTCTGTGTTAGATAGGTCTAGTGGCAGTCTGTGTTAGTTAGGTCTAGTGGCAGTCTGTGTTAGTTAGGTCTAGTGGCAGTCTGTGTTAGTTAGGTCTAGTGGCAGTCTGTGTTAGTTAGGTCTAGCGGCAGTCTGTTTTAGTTAGGCCTAGTGGTAGTCTGTGTTAGTTAGGTCTAGTGGCAGTCTGTGTTACTTAGGTCTCGTGGCAGTCTGTGTTAGTTAGGTCTCGTGGCAGTCTGTGTTAATTAGGTTTAGTGGCAGTCTGTGTTAGTTAGGTCAAAGTTTGATTTGGTTAGGTTGGCACCATCGATAGTTAGCCACCTAGCCTGAGTTGGGTTGGTTAGGTTTGGTTTAGCAGTAGGCTGGTAGTATGATAAATGATTGCTTTAGTCAGTGCTATCATTAGGCTTGCAATTTACTTTAGAGGGCATAAAACTCATGCATATAGTTTTACAAAGAGTTCTGCATAGCACCTGAGACATGCTGGTATTTACTGTATTTCAATATCTTGCACGCTGAAGCATAAATTTGTCCTTTTTGTGTGTTTTCTGTGCCCTGGAAGTTGTTTTGCCATTTTCATTTCCATGACACTAAACCATTCATTTCTGTGGAATCGAAAAACAGTTTTAAAGACCTTTTCATGCATTATGTTGAATTACGAATAAATTGGAGAAACTGAAAACCCAAGCAACAAACTGTGATAGTATTTCTGGTCCTTTTGTAAATGCTTTACCGGATGTTGAACCAGGGTACAGGTTACTAACATAACATTTTTGGTGCACTAAAATCAGCCTTCCCAGTGTGCTGGAATTTTAGCCTTGGATCTGACACCCATAATGCAATAACTAATTCTGTGTCACTGCACCGTACAACCACTGTATGGTTCAAGAAAATAATTAGAAGAAAGGACCAAACAAGAGGCGTTTAAATATTTTTCTCATAGGAATTACTCACATGGTCATAAAACAGCAGATGGTGAAGTCATGGATTAATGCAACCGAAAATCTCACAGTTGCTATACTAACAGTAAAACTGGTTAGCCAGGTGAGGGGTAGTATAAGTCAGGCTGACTTTCATAAATCTCATTAATATTTGATCCAATAAAGTGATTGATTCAACTTTCAGCCTCTAAAGTAGTTTAATGTACCAGAAGATCTCTGCATATATCTCACTACTCAACTGAAAATAGAGGTCGTTCCCATAATACTCTGTATCATCATGCATTCTTGGATGAATAGTTTTATCTTTGATATAGCATTTCAGTTTTGTATGCCACAAGTTCCCTCTTAGCATATTTTTGACTCTGGAGGATAATATTTTCTGAATGAAGCAGTGGTGATAGGTTGAACATTACTAGGACCTGCTTTAAATTCACTTACCGATGCATTTGTTACTTCATTCTGTACAAGTTTTTTTTTCCTTTTTTTTTTTCTTCAGTCAGCCACATCAGTTCACTTTCTTACTACCTCTAAAATGATAGCTGCTTCGTAGAGACATGAACTCAGACTTTTGTCGGATCTACTTCTTTCGGTAGAAGGCGAAAGAAACTGTAAAGCTTCAGGCTGGTAATTACAATCTATCCAGGACCAAGCAAAGAATCATTTTTATTACGTGTTAACCTTGCTTTGGTGTTATGGGAGAAACACATTGTCCACTGTGTTTTCTTAACCCACGGCGTCCCGTCGACGTTCTTTAACGTCCTCACGTTTTGTCACTGCCAATCCCGTCGATGTACTTTTACGCGCCGCAAATTGCAAGGTCCATAATTTGCATAACTTTCAAAATTCGCACAAGATTTTCGATTCGCCCACCTAGGCAAGCCTCCCTTACCTGCTACCAGGCAGGCAGCCTCCCAGACCCCGCGTGACCCGCGCGCGCCCTTGTCTCAGTCACTCACCTGTTAGCAGTGACTAAGGTCAGACATGGTGCATAAAGGTCTCTCTGAGGACGAAATACAATCTGCCCTGGATGCCTTCACTGGAGATAGTATTCTCCACTAGATGACGATTTGGAGGATCGGGATTATGTGCAGCCTGAGGAGGAAATAACCAGCAGTGATGAGAAGGCCCCTTCTCCGAGGAAAAAGCGGTATGTTACGTATCGTAAGGCAAGGGAAGGCCAGCCTGGACCCCAAACACATGCACAGACCTCTCTCCAGTCCCTAGAGAGAGATTCTGATGAGGACGAGGATGAGGACTGCGTTGTAGGACGAGATGTTGCCTCATGGTTGAGGAAGGAGAAAATTTCACCTCAAGGATCAGAAGGTGCGGCGAGAAGGCAAATCAGGTATGGTCCTTCTTTATTGTCTGGGGAAGGCGAAAGTGGTGTGGTGGAAGTGAGGGGTGAAAGGGAAAGTGGTGTGGCGGGAGTGCGGGGTGAAAGGGAAAGTGGTGTGGCGGGAGTGCGGGGTGAAAGGGAAAGTGGTGTGAGGGAGGCAGCACGAGCACATGGTGTATGTGGGCATAGGGGAGGCGAGGTGGAGCCGCTTCCCAGCACGTCTTTCGCCCCACAATATTCCCTCACTTCCTCCCCACAGCCCCAGGATGTGGGGAAAGGAAGGAAAGGGAAGGGAAAGGGGAAAGGAAAAGGGAGAGGGAAGTGAAGTGCGTGTGATGAAGGGCGCCGCTCTCCACCTCCCCAACCACCCCCACCACCCTCCCCTCCCCACCCCTACAAAGGTGATGATGGGGACGAGGCTGGAGACGGGAGTGTGTCGTGGAACTGGGAAGATGGGAGTAATTTTACTCCCATCATTCACCCTTTCACTGAGGAGTGGTGGTCTGGTTGCATGGTTCGAGGTGTGCATGCAGGCTCCACTAGGGTGGATTTCTTCCACCTGTTCTTTGGGGAGGCGTTTGTGGGCCGCATAGTGGAGCAGACGAACTTCTTTGCAAGAAGCCAGCACCGTGAAAGTGAACGTCTGGGTACAACCAGCAGGCACTCCCAGCAATATGACTATCCTGTTACCCTTGCTGAGATGTTCTTATTTTTTGCCCTGGTTCTCTTGATGGGTGTTGTCAGGAAAAATCAAATTCCGGCATACTGGACCACTGACCCAATGACCAGCACACCTTTCTTTGGAAAGGTAATGGGTCGTAATAGATTTCAGTAGATTCTCGGCCGCCTCCACTTTTTTGATGCAGACGACCCAGCTAATGTAAATAACACTGATAAAATGAGGAGAATTAGGTTTGTTTTTGATCACCTATGGGAAATGTTCCGCTCCTCATTTTATCCTTACAGAGACCTTGTCATAGACGAGAGTCTTGTGTTGTGGAGAGGCAATATTTCCTTTCGCCTGTACATACCCAGCAAGAGACACCGTTTCGGGTTCAAGATCTTTGTTATGTGTGACTGCAAGACTGGTTATGTGCAAGACATAGTCTTGTATATGGACGCACAGACAGACATAGCAGAAGATCGTAGTATTGTACTCTCAGGGGCCGTGGTGAAGACAATGATAGAGGAGTACCTTCATCGTGGTCATGTGTTGTACCTGGACAACTGGTACACTAGCCCTCTTCTCGCTCAGTTCCTCCACCAACACGACACCGGAGTCTGTGGTACAGTAAAGAGAAACCGTCGCCATATGGTCAAGGTAGGGAGGAAACTTGACAAGAACGAGGTGGTTTTCTTCCAGGCAGATAACATCCTTGCCACCCTGTGAAACCACAACAGGGAAGTTTGCCTCCTGTTGACTGTAAAACAGCCCCCTGATGCACCGCACAGACTCCGTTGATCACCGTAGCGAGAGGAGGCGCCATGTCTGGAAACCTGAGTCGTTATTTGACTATAATCTCAACATGAGGCAAGTGGATCAGTCAGACCCCATGATTTCCAGTGTGGACTGTGCCAGGACCACGATGAAGTGGTACAAAAAACTCTTTTTCCACTTGCTCGACATCACGGTCCTCAACGCACACTACCTCCACGCCATGACAACGGGAATCTCTGAGACCTTTGAGGGGTTTGTGAGGGAGCTGTCTCGTGAAATTATCGCCAGATACGCACAAGACAGGCCCACACACCGCACACGCACCCCCATGGCTGCCCAGACTCCCCTACACCTCGCAGGACGTCACTACCCAAGCATTATTCCTTCCCAACCAAACCGTTGTAAACCCCAGCGCCACTGCCATGTATGCAAGCACTCGACACAAGGTACGAGTGTGCAGAGTGCAATGTTGCATTGTGCATTCAGCCCTGTTTCAAAGAGTATCATCACTACCTACACTACTGATACTGTGTGGGATGGCGATATGACGCTCAGTATAATGGTAAGGCCAGTAAGTATGTGATAAGATTTATATAAAGTTGAAACGTGGGTAATGTTTGTGGTAAAGTAATGTATAAGTTGAAAAATAGTGTAAGTTGTAACAATTGATATCACGAGTTCACCCACTGTGTAAATCTGCGAAAATATTACGCTCAGTAGAACAGTCTGGTCTGTATATATGTGATAGCAATGATATAAAGTGGAAACGGGTGTAATGTTAGTGGGAAAGTAATTTATAAGTTGAAAAATAGTGTAAGCTGAAACAAATGATATCGCGATTACACTCACTGTGTAATTATGTGATAATATGATGCTCAGTAGAATAGTAAGGTCTCCAATTATGTGATAGCAATGATATAAAGTGGAAACATGTGTAATGTTAGTGGAGACGTATTATGTAAGTAGAAAAATAGGTTGTAAGTTGAAATAATAGTCATAGCGACTTCACCCGCTGTGTTATTATGCGCTATTATTACACTAAATATTATTGTAAGGCCTGAAACTATCTCAAAACAGTTCTCTAAAGTGGAAAAGTGTATAATGTTATTGGAAAAGTATTATGTAGGTTGAAAAAACAAAATGTGAGTTGAAACAACAGTCACAGCGAGTTCACTAACTACGTAAATATGGGCTAACATTACGCTAAATGTTATCAAAAGGCCTGTGAATACGTAAAAACAGTTCTCTAAAGTGGAAAATGGTATAATGTTATTGGAGATGTATTATGTAAGTTGAAAAAATGATATGTATGATGAATCAGCAATGTTAGCAATTCATCAGTGAACAGTTTGGCCAATTATGCTTGGTTCGCCCAATGGAACAATGCTTATTTCACCTCTATTTTTGTATAAAATCCAATTTACTCTTGTACCACATGTTTTTTTGTTTGTAATAAATACATATCTACCTACATTTATTGGTTTTCCAGACCATAGAAAACGTGAGAGCCACAGACCACCTCCACAGAACACGATACCAGGTGTAACGAAGGTATACCTGTTTAGGCAACTTATGGACCCCGGTTAACACATTCTTTGTGATTAACCATTGATTCTCACCAAAAGCGGAAGTTTGAGCCAAAAAAATTTTGGTCCAAAAATGGTCAGGATTGGGGGGTGTCAGTGGTGGAAAAGTGGTCGGGATGGGGCGGGTTAAAACCAGCACGGCGGTTGCCATGGTTATGCAACGTCACACCTCGGCTCTCTATTGCAGTAGATCGTTATTATATTTCAAACTGTAAGTCTGCAGAGTGATATGCTTACACGTCCGGGACTCCGAACTAAATTAGTGATATTTTAACCCTTCAGATATCACCCTTTTTTCTTGCTGTCCCCCAGCTTAGGGTAAAGGCTTTAAACTGGAAGAGTTAGCCTATATACAACCTGTATTAACCCCATTCACTCTCATCTTACATGTCGGGACCAACTGCCTAGCTCTGGGCTCCTACGCTCCTCATGGGGCAATGTAGGATTGGATGATGGATGGATGGATTAACCCCAACAGTGACATCGTCCAATGGGAGTAAAAATACAATAACAAGCACTACATTAAGATGAAGGGATTATGGGTTATTTAGGCAGCATAGGAGGCTTCTCGGCAACTCTCCCTCAGTAACTTATTCTGCATATTTTACACCGATAGATTCATTTGTATGTTATATATACTGTACGATTTAATATAAATATAAATGACAAGAATAACATAAAAGAAGATACTTGTATGTAAAATGTGGATTAAATTCCCATTGAATATATGATCTGAAATTTCCATGTCACTTTGGTTGCTAAATTTAAAGTATCATTCCTTCCTAGGCGCAGTCACACAACAAGTAACTTGAAACTTTATGCACAGAGTTTTAAGCCCGTGTAATAAGATACTGTATTGTAACTCTTCAGCATACTTACATTTCTTTACCATGCATGCTCCTTTAACTCAGTGTCAGCGGGAAAATGTCATGCCGTTATGTGGAGAGACTACTCATTTTTTTTTTTTTTTTTTAATTGAGGCAAAGATGCACTTGAGAGGTTGATGATGATTGGCTGAATGCAACATGTCCGAATGATATCGTTGTATTTGAGTTAGTCAGTTAGTTTCGATTCACATAACCGGTAAGTATTTGAAATACAACGATGTTATTCGGACATACTGCTTTCAGCCAGTCATCACCAACCTGTCAAGTGCATTTCCGCCTCAATTAAAAAAAAAAAAAATGAATTATAGACATGTCCAGACTCTGAGAAGGTTAATGGTACCTGTATACACTAGCTGGTGCCAGAAGCAACACTCTGGCCCCTGTGACTCAGTTACGAGTAAATGAAATCGGCCAGCATTAGATGAAGATGAGAGCCATTGGTACCGATATTATTCTTACTACATTGCATACTATATTTAGAAGGTGAGCGGGGACTTTTCTCACTCGAGAAGTCATATACTGCTTTCAGTAACCCCGACAGTAACACCAGCCTTCACTTCGCTGAATCATACAGTTTGATAGTGCATGAATAAGTGCAAAGTAGAGCATCGGGTTGAAGAGTTTTAAAATGGTAAGAAGTCTGATGGCACAAACACAGAAGAAAAGGAATAGACTGCTGAAAGATGGTACTGACAAGAGTATGGGAGAATGGAAGGAAGCTGTTGATGAAGGTAGTTCCATGTTTCTCGAAGGAGACAAGAATATGGTAACATGGAAAGAGAAGCTTTTGAAGAAAGTATTAAAGAAGGTATACTAATCCTCCTCCTCCTTTGGGTTAACAGGAGTATGGAAGAAAAGAAAGATGCTGTTGAAAGAGGCAGACTGACACCTCTCTTTGCTGACAGAAGTATAAAAGAATGGAAAGAGTCTGATGAATAAAGCAATCTCACACTTTTCTGGGTTGACAGGAGAAAAAATGAATGAAAAGTCTTTACTGGAATATTTTTGACGGATGAATGATATATCCCCTTCATTGGGTTGAAAAGAATAAGTGGATGGAAGTTCTTGCAGGAGGCAACTGACACTTGCCCTTATTGACTGTTTAAGCAAAGGATGGGTCCTGGATGACACAGGCTCCCACTTCTGCTTTGGACACACTTTCCTGGCCTGACAGGAGTATAGAAAAAATGTCTTGTGGAAGGCAATCTCACACTACACTTTCATCGCTGACAAAAACATGGCATACAGTAGAAGGAAAGAAATGGAATGCTCTGGGCTGACAAGAGCATATGAAAAAGAAGAGAAAGGCCCTTAGATGAATCAGATTCCATTGTAGTTCATTCGCCTTAGATCAGCAGGGATTTTCATCCTTTTGAAACTTATTGCCCGCAGCTCAGAGG
>NC_137066.1:14770122-14915122 GCF_032717465.1 Coenobita brevimanus
ATATTCAAATATATATTTGTCACAGCTAGTAAATTTTATTCAGAAAAGGTAAGTCATGTAGCAGAGAGAGAGAGAGAGAGAGAGAGAGAGAGAGAGAGAGACAGAGGTTCAAATATATTTTTGTCACAACTAGAGGATTATATTCAGCAAAGTAAAGCCGTGTAGCAGTAAAATGGGTACTTTATGCTTATGTTTTCGAGAAGGGTCTCCTCTGACGTGTACAATTATCCTGCGGTATCGCGAATAGACATAGGGAACGCCACGCTATTGGAACTCACCATCTAAGGACATACCCCCCCTCCCACCTCTCTGCACACCTAACCAAGCGCATACCACCCCACCTCTCTGCACACCTAACCAAGCACATACCACCCCACCTCTCTGCACACCTAACCAAGCACATACCACCCCACCTCTCTGCACACCTAACCAAGCACATACCACCCCACCTCTCTGCACACCTAACCAAGCACATACCACCCCACCTCTCTGCACACCTAACCAAGCGCATACAGCTCTGACGCCCCCCTCCCCTTTCTGAATAACACAGAGACATTAAAACTTAACAAAATCAGTGATATGAAACAGGGAAGTGTGATAGGAAGTAAAAAAAAAAAAACACCATCATCACTACCACCACCACCATCATCATCATCACCATCATCATCATCATCATCATCATCACCACCATCATTACTACCATCATCATCATCATCATCACCACCATCATTACTACCATCATCATCATCGCTACCACCGCCACCACCACCACCACCATCATCATCAACGCTACGTTGTTACAATCCTTCACCTGACCTAGCACATACTCCCACCTCCATGCGTACCTAACCAAGAGCATAACGGCCCCCACCCTCCTCCTTCCTCTGTGTAACACAAAGAAACTGAGATTATTTTTTACTTTTTCATTATTAAAAAAAAAAAAATACTTAAGACACAGCATTCCACCTATGAAGAGGCACCAGTTCACTATAAGACACATAACTTTGTGAAATTTCATGACTCTATAGTTAATACTTTCTGGGATTTGCTCCGGAAACGAAAATCTCTACGTCCAGACGCCCATCTCAACAGACGCACACCCGCGATAACAATACCCTCCTTTGTCTTTGTCAGGTGGAGGACAAAAAAAGATCGTAGCGGAAAATTTAGTGGTAGATTGTATTTAACCACTTCACAGCGAGTATAAAATGACTGTCTGGAAGTAATAATATTAAAAAGTCATAATACGTAAGACACATTAACGACAGTGAGTTTATAACAGTTTTCTTACTGTTTATTATTCGGGAAGAAAATTCGAGTCCAATTTTCATCCTTCACTGTCAAGTCTCTCTCTCTCTCTCTCTCTCTCTCTCTCTCTCTCTCTCTCTCTCTCTCTCTCTCTCATCCTCCGGGTTAGGTGCACTTTCTTTTCCGTGTTTATTCTGTGGGTGATAGAGATGGTGGGAAAAGCCTTCATGTTTATTATACTTTTTCCTCACTTGTAGATTAGCGACATGTACCTGGCAACTTCATTCTTGGTATCTCCTCGATACAGGTCGTAAGATGTTTTGAAGTATTACTAGTCCTAGTAACTCTCTCTCTCCATCCCTCTCTCTCCATCCCCCCTCTCTCTCTCTCTCTCTCTCTCTCTCTCTCTCTCTCTCTCTCTCTCTCTCTACCATATAGCATGTGGAATTTATTTAGTGACCGTCCCGAAATATTGCTGTCAGGACTGTCACTCGTTATCAGTTACGTGTCACCTGTCTGTCTGTCTGTCTGTCTGTCTGTCTCTCTCTCTCTCTCTCTCTCTCTCTCTCTCTCTCTCTCTCTCTCTCTCTTTCTCTCCCTCCAGATCAATACTGACCCATCAGCTCCTAGAACCTTTAAAAAGGACGGAATTGGTCGAGTTCAAACGTTGATAGGCTGGTAGTGGAAGATGGGTAAGAAGGTACGCTATGTACCCCTCCATCAAAATTCTTCACCCCAGGGAACCTTCGGCACCAATGGATTAATAAACTCTTAAATCGAAAATGCTTTGAAATCGTTGTAGTTTCTTATATGACAGTGCTGTGGCAATGGTTTTCTGTATAGAAGTTAAGAGTGTATTGTTTACTGGCAACGATGCTAGTGTTTGGCTGCAAAATATGCGGGACTAATTAAAAGACTTTCCGTTGCAAATATTTGCAAATACAATTATTGTTACTTCCTCTACGATGGTTGAGTCCACAGTGACCAGTTCTGACCAAAAAGTCGGAAAAAAACATTTTCCATATTTTCGCGGGTTGCGATTTCCAAAATTTCGTGTCGTCGCATCACACGGGTTTTCCATGTTTTTCATTTTTTTGACACTCCATGGACTTATCCCTAGCTAATGCAGAATGAAGCAGGTCGATATCTACTTCTGTTCTCGTGAAAAAGAAGAACAAACGCTCAGACACACACACATACACAGCTTGACTTTACAATTTGGATACCACTGTTGCAACTGCTTGTCTTCATGCCGTTTGTTGAACATCTGTTATAGTAAGGCACCCGAAACAGTCTTATTTAAAAGCTTCACTTCAAGAATGTAAAAAGAAATAATGCATATTACTAGAACATCAGTAATGTCCAGACCTTTGTTGCAAATGAGGAGGCGCCAGATAAACAGACCACCCAAACTTACGGTACGGTACCATCAAGCTGATTCGGTCTTGGCATAAAATGGAGTTCAAATAAATACAAACGTAAGCACACCTATTGGTTCTTCAGAGGATGTTTCAAAGATTATTTTAAATGTTAATTAACTCTATGAGATGAAAATAAAATAAGCTTTACTTTCCAGTGAAATAAAGTGGAATATATATATATATATATATATATATATATATATATATATATATATATATATATATATATATATATATATATATATATATATATATATATATATATATATATATATAGAGAGAGAGGCGGCCTGCAGTCCTGATGGACCCAGGTTCGAATCCCGGCTGGGGCAGGGAACAGTTTAAGGATTTGAATTTCATAAAAGGCAGACTTTCCTGATCTACCAGATGACCCGCCGACATGTCGTAAAAATACCCCCGCTAATATCAATACACCAGTCCTGTATGAAACAGCCCTAGCATGCATTCAGTATGGACGGTGGGTGTTAGCGCCGAAGTGGTGACATGTGGAGGTGTAGGAGGACTACTGAGCCTTGGGATAGGCTACTGCCCCTGAGATATAGGCCCTGAAGCCTTTGCCCAGAGTCTGACACATAAAAAAATATATATATATATGTATATATATATATATATATATACATATATATATATATATACATATATATATATATATATATCCATCCATCATCCAATCCTACATTTCCCCAAGAGGAACGTAGCAGCCCTGGGCTAGGCAGTTGGTCTCGACATTTAAGATGAGAGTGACCAGCCTCACTCATCCCTGAGTGGCATTACATGAGCAATCAACCCCAACCATCCCTTGGATATAAACCTTCACCGGCTCAATCCGACTGGAGCGCAATAATTACTCACTAAACCACTTGGTGTATATATATATATATATATATATATATATATATATATATATATATATATATATATATATATATATATACACACAAACATATATATACATATACACGAGGTGCTACCCAAAAGTTCCAGTAATTTTAATATTTTAAGAAAATAAGTTGCCCTACCTCCTAGTTCTCACTGACGACTTTGAAGTAGACCCCTTGGGCATGTATACAGTGGTCCCAGCATTTTTTCCATGAGTCCATGCATCCCTGGAAGGTTTCAGGCGTGATGGTCTTAAACACCTCCTGCGATTCTGTCTGGACCTCCTCAGGTGTAATTTCAGCTTGGGAAACAGGAAAAAGTCGCAGGGGGAAAGGAAAGGTCTGGCGAATAGGGTGGGGAATGACTACCATGTTAGTGGAAGCCGGGAACTGCCGGACAACAATTGATGTGTGGGTGGGGGTGTTGTCATGTTGCAGGATTCAGTCCTTGTTCTTCCACTGTTTTGGACGTTTGAGGCATATGTTCTCCCTCAGACGCTGCAAAAACTTCACAGTACCACTTTCCACTGACAGACTGACTGGGTGAACAATCCCTTGGATACTGAAGAGAACGATTAACATCGACTTGACATTGCTGCACCACTGGTCCGCCATTGCAAAACCGCCAAACCAGCTATACACCACGTTATAATAGTAAGCATAGAAGCATAGCTCAACCATATTGCAGAACTTCTGCCTATCAGAATTCTTTCATTCCCCGAACTGCATCTCTCTGGAACTTGCTTCCCCAGAGTTGTTTTCCTCCAAATTTCAACCCACAACTGTTCAAGTCTAACTGTTACAGATATTTTATGAACAGAGGACACCAGTAATCTGGTGTATGGATTATTTTTTTTTCTCCATTTGTTTTTCCTTCCTCCGTTCTGTTATTAAAAAAAAAAAAAAAAAAAAAAAAAACACGTCTGCTCACAGACACGGCCTGGGCCACATTGACGCACAAGGGGTGCTGCTGGCTCCATCCAGTGGCAAAAGGCAAAACTGAAAATAGTTGGCTCCTTCTGTTCATATTACTGGAACTTTTGGGTAGCACCTCTCACATATATATATATATATATATATATATATATATATATATATATATATATATATATATATATATATATATACAGAGAGAGAGTACTACATGATAAGCAGAGGGGCACAAAAACAATTTCCTGTTATTTTGCCACATTCCCTCCATTTTCAGTATATTCCTGCCATACAATATTCCATCACGTTTTTGCCGCATCCATTGGGGTGGCGTAATATAATGCATGTCTTTGTCTCACTCACTCAATCACCGAGTTACAGTACTTCTAGAAGAGTGGGGTCCAGGCCATATGAGAGGAGTTGTTAGGTAAATGAAATTATGTACAATGATAGCCTTCACCCCGGGCCAGGTTTCAGACATGGATGGATCCCTTAGGGTCACTCATCACACCGAGAACAGAAGCCTCCGAGGGTCCCATGCAAAACTGTCAAGGCACGATGGTAGAACTACACTCTTTTCAGGATATAAGCATGATGGGACCCGCGGCAGTCGCCTCTACGGGGGAGGGGGGGCGGCCCCTGGTGGTCTCGGCCAAAGTGGTTATGCACGGTCAATGTTTTTAACCGAAGAACATGAAATATTACAAACTGATAGATGTTCACCCCGACCACGTTTTGTGAAGCGTGCAAACCCTTGAAGGTCTCCCCTCATGGGGAAGGGCTCAGCCCCGGGGTTCTCAGTGAATCCATTATGGACGGCCTTAACACAAAATTTTCCACATAGGTAAACACTCACTCAGGCCATGTTTTAGTCAGGGCGGAACCCCTGATGGGCATCCCATACAGAGGGGACTGCCCTAGAGGGGACAACGCCTTAGTTTTTATGTATGCACACGAAATTCTGCACAGTAGTAGCCCTTCACCAGTACCAAAGTTTTTAGAGGGTGGAACTCCCAGGGTTCTCCCATCCACCTCCTTCTCAAATAATTATTTTCTTTCCCTTTACAATATTGCAAGGTTGTGTAAGTCAAGCAAAACTGTCCTTTGTCTTGCGTTTTTTCTATTTCTCTGTCTCTCACCAAAGGAGCTGAAAGGAGAGTGCGAAAATGACGTGGAGATACAAGGTGCAAGAGCATTTAAGGAAAGATGGCAGTGTGTCATTAGAAAAGGGGTCATTACGGGGTAAGGACAGAAACGCTTTCAGATTCGTTATTCGAACTCAGAATTCACAGGATGCGACAACTGGCAGTAGGTCATTAAATACAGGTACATGGATTCACGGTCTTGGTATTGAAGGGGATGCGGTGGTGATGGGGAAGACTTTTGATCGCTGACCGATAAGACATGTTTGTATATATGACTTAAAAAAAGCCTAAAGTGAGCTGTGAGAAAATCCACTGAAATGCAATAGAGAAAATAAAAGCATAGTGCGTGATGTTTAATGAAAACAATGAAGAATCCCTGGCTGACAGTCAGCAAAATTTATCTCTTCAAATGGAAGCTGATCAAATACAGAAGAAAAAAAATCAATATCTGTTCATTTTGAGATTCATGTACACTTTGCATTAATTTCAGAACAATAAATGTCAAAGATATTGATAAAGACTGAGGAATACAGCTTCCGGGTTAACAAGTTAATTCCCTGAAAGGCTGAGAATACCCGATAATACTTGCATTAGAGTGTCGGACAGAAAAGAAGTGAGTGTGTGTAGCTAAAAATGTAGTGTGCCCGCTGTAATGGGAAAGCAATGCATGAAAGAGTTCTTTAGAATATGTGACAGTCCTCCAATATAGACAGTGGTTATCAGTGTTGAAACGACGATATATATATATATATATATATATATATATATATATATATATATATATATATCCATCATCCCATCCTACATTGCCCCATGAGGAGCGTAGGAGCCCGGGGCTAGGCAGTTGGTCCCGACATGCAGTTGGTCCCGACATATAGACTACGATGAGAGTGATTAGCGTCACTCATCCCTGAGTGGCATTACATGAGCAGTCAACCCCAATCACCCCTTAGATATAAACCTTCACCGGCTCAATCCGATTGGAGCGCAATAATTACCCACTAAACCACCAGGTGCCAAAAGTATATATATATATATATATATATATATATATATATATATATATATATATGTGTGTGTGTGTGTGTGTGTGTGTGTATGTGTGTGTGTGTGTGTTCCCATCATATTTCATGAACGGCTTGAACTAACAACATGAAACCTACAGGGTATCAAGATATTACCAAAATCTTGGCCGGGTTCGAAAATGGGCAGTCGGGGTCAAGGTTAAGGTCACCAAAATGGCTGCCAAATGTCAACTAGTTTTTAATCGCCTGCCTTTATCGCCATTATATCTCATGATTGGCTTGAGCTATCAACATGAAACCTTCATGGTATCAAGATATGGGAAAAATTTGGACTTGGCCAAGAACGTATTTTGGCGGGCGAATAGTATTCGGCTCCCGAATGCATTTCTTTCATTTACCAATATAATACTAGCCTGCTGAATGTGGTATAGCAGACAGCTCAAACCTGAAACATCATGAATATTTATTAGACAGAGTTCAAACATTAAACTGACCAACTAGGAGCAAGATGATAAATGATATAATGGAGTTTATTTTAGGTAATTTCAGTAAAAAAAAAAAAAAATAAATCATTCTCCTACTCAGTCTGTGAGTTGCGTGTTGTATGCAGGCGGCGCCCCAGCTACACTGCAGTGGTTACCTGCCGAGAGATTAACCATTTAGTAGCAGCTCAGCCGCTCAGCCACCACAATCTTGTTGTCGAGGGTGTAATGGTTCAGGCCTTGATTATGAATGATTGCAACATAAATGAATCTGTCTGTCTGTCTGTCTGTCTCTCTCTCTCTCTCTCTCTCTCTCTCTCTCTCTCTCTATTTCCTTGGATTATTGGAGAGACCATTTGTAGTGACTGTTAGAAACATCTGCCATTAATCATATCTGGACCTTATGTCCAGAAGTAGCAAAAAAAGATATCAGAACGGATCAATTGAGATACGGTCTAGGTGGTAACCACTAGACCGGAGGGTGAGTGAGATGCTTTAGGGTAGGAAGGGAGAGCTGATCACCCACTGGGCCACCCATCGCATACCTTGCCCACCCCTCTCCCACCCTGACAACCCACCCAAGAAACCTTGCCCATCTAATTACCTACCCACGGAACTCACTCACCTTGACATCCATCCTGCCCACCTATCTACCTACCCCGCCCTAACTACCCTCCAAACTCCATTCACCCACATGCCCACCCCATTCACCCATTTCACCCCTCTACCCACCAACCTACCCTTTTGGGCAATGAACCTCCACCAGTAGATGACTTACAAGTTCACACACACACACACACACACACACACACACACACACACACACACACACACACACACACACACACACACACACACACACACACACACACACACACATGCACAGAGTGACACATTTGCATTTATTGGAGAGATGTTTGGCATACTTCTGTTGATATTTTCTATTGGATTATTATCATTTAACGCACCTAGTTTATAGTATTAATAAGAATTTCCTGTTACTCACACGTCTAGAAATACACCTTAGAGTCATGTTTGCCTTATTTATTGTCCTCATACAGTTATAGGTCTTTCATCCCATAGCTTTCTCACATTCTGATGTATTAGTTTCTGTACTTCCGAATTTATATCCAGCATCTCGAATAAGCTTGACATAGACGGCCTGAAGCAAAGGAGACCCTTAGGCCAGGCTACTGTGCTCCAGATCATTCACTGCAGAGGAGTCCATACAATGCCATACATAACACAAAAATCTCCGACCGTCCCCTTGATATGAATGGTTGCGGCATAGCACACCCCTCCTCCGATTCAGGACTTGTCTCAACAGTGCCACTGATGCGTGCAAAGGCCGTATTTATAAAATCACCACCCCATAAATTGTTCTGTTTCTATATAGTTTCATAAAATCGCACACAGCGGCCAAGCACCAAATTACAGAGTATATCAGTGTGACAAACCAAGAGAAGCACAAACTTGTAATAATAGTTAACAATTATAGGAATTACTGAGACTTGTTCATCCTGTACATTAGTTAGTTCCAGTTATAAATCCGGAGGTAACAGTTCTCCCGTATTTTTTCTCTCTTCTGGTATTTTTTAAGTGAACATTGAATACAACAGAAACCGATTATTTTTTGCTCATCCAAGTAACATTAATCCAGACAATACAAAAATCACCTTATTATAGTAGGCCTACTAACAAAAAAATGTCAATCTAAGCCACAATATGTTGTCAACATCTAGTCACAGTGTGGTATCTTACAGTCCTAAACTCCCTAACCATGTCTCCATTCACACTCTGCCACCCACCTCAGCATCTGCTCCTTCATTCCAGTGACTTCCTTCCTATATCTGCTTCTCTTTCCCACCATTCAGGTAGATTGGAACAGACCACATTCAAATGGGGGAGGATGGTAGGTTTGTGCAAGTGTGTGTGTGTGTTTTATTGCCAGCCTACTAAAGCAATAATGTAAGCACCTGCATCTGTCTGTGTGGCTGTGTGTTTGTGTGTATGTGTCTGGCTTTTCCCAAAGTATTTGAAAATTAATTGGACAAATTGCATCCAAACCATATGGGCAGTATCCTGGTGTATAAGGCTTGTGTATTAATAATTTTGGTGAAGCTGCAATTATAATTTATGTCTTTGACTGCCAGAGGATTTTACTAGGAAAAGTACCATCTAATTTTTTCTTTTACCTTGGCATTAAACGATGACGACCAAGGACCGGACAAAGGACATGGTTATCGGAACGTGGAATGTAAGGGGAGCGAATGATGAGGTGAAAGAGAGAGAGAGATTGTCCAGGTGCTTGAGGGTGCGAAAGTGGATGTATGTGGAATAACTGAAACAAAATGGAGAGGTGAGAATGTGAGAGAATGGGAGTATGGATGGGGTATATGTGCAGGAGTACGTGAGAAAGAGAGGGCAAAGGAAGGAGTATGTATAGTTGTGAGTAAAAGATGGAAGAAGAGCATAAGACAGTATGGATCAGTTGGGTCAAGGATTGTGTGGGTAAAGTTGAAAGTTGGAATACAAATGTGGGCGATTGTGTGTGTGTATGCGCCAACGCAAGATCGTGCTAGAAGAGTGAGAGAAGAGTTCTGGACAAATGTAGAAGTGTGCATGGAAAAGTTTGGAAGGAATGAGAGAGTGTTTTTGATTGGTGATATGAATGGTAAAGTTGGGAATGTGAAGGTGGATGGAATAGATGGTGAGTAGGGTGTGCCTTCTGAGATAGATGAGAATGGGAGTGCGTTAGTGGACATTTGTGCCGGGAGGGGGTTGGCGATAGCCAATACCCTCTTCAGGCATAAAATGATCCACAGGTATACATGGCGAATGATGAGAAGGGTGGGTGGTGAACTGAATGAAAGGAAGGCAGTGATTGATTATGTGTGTGTGGATGAAAGGATGTGAAGATGTGTAATAGATGCAAGAGCTCATAGAGGTTGGGGGAGTGGACTTTCTGACCACTACTTGGTGGTGGCCAGAGTTAGAATTCAAGTAAGATGGAGGAATAGAAGAAGGGAAAGACGAGAGGAAGGAGTAGTTGCAAGGAGAGTGGAAAGGTTACAAGAGGATGAGAAAAAGGCAGAGTATAAGAGAGAAGTGGAGGAACGATTGGGCAAATATGAATTGGAGCAGACGGGAGACGTGGAAGGTGTGTGTAGGATATTTACTGAAGAAATATGTGCAGCATGTGATGTGGTGTGTGGAAGCAAGAGAAGACGGAGGGGGGGGGGGTGCAAGGAACAGCGTGGTGGACTGAAGAGGTGAGACAGGCAGTGGCACAAAAGAAGAAAGCATACAATGAATGAATGAGAAATAGGGGCGTGGAAGAAGTTGAGAGGTGGAAGAGAGAGTTATATGTAGAAAGAAAGAGAGAGGTGAAAAGATTAGTAAGAGAGAGTAAGAAGAGAGTGGATGAGGAATTTGGAAGGAATTTGAGTGTAAAGTGGAGGGACTGTAAGAAAATGTTCTGGAAAGAGGTGAAAAGAGTAAGACAGGGTGGAAGTGAAGTTAGCAGGGAAGTGAAAGATAAAAATGGTAGATTACTAGTGGAGAAGGGAGAAAAAGTGAGCAGATGGAGAGAACACTTTAAGGAATTGTTGAACATAGAGGATGGAAGTAATGCGAGTATAAGTGGCTGGAGAATGGCTTGGAGAAGGAGGGAGGTGAGAAGACAGGAAGAAATCAGTAGGATAGAAGTTGTGGAAGCAATGAATAAAGTTAAATCGGGGAAAGCCCCAGGAATTGATGGAGTGTGTGGTGAAATGCTGAAGCATGGGGGAGAGATAGTAGTAGAATGGATGTGGAAGATGTGCAGATTGGCCTGGGAGGAAGGTAGAGTCCTGGAGGATTGGAAGTCAGGTATAATTATTCCCTTGTACAAAGGAAAAGGGGAAATAGAAGTGTGTGGTAATCATAGGGGCATTTGTCTTCTTAGTATAATAGGAAAAGTGTATGGTAGGATACTTATTGACAGAGTTAGAGAAAGAAGAGAGAAATTAGTTGGAGAAGAACAGGGAGGCTTTAGGAAGGGAAGAGGTTGTGTAGATCAGATATTCATTCTTAGATCTTTAGTGGAAAAGTTTCTAGAGAAGGGAAAGAAGTTGTATGCGGCTTTCATGGATTTGGAGAAAGCATATGACAGGGTGGATAGACAAGGATTGTGGAAAGTGTTAAGAATATATGGAGTAGATGGGAAGTTGTTGAATGCTGTGAAGAGTATGTACGATGGTGCGAAGGCTGCAGTGCGTGTGGATGGTGAACTAAGTGAATTTTTCTCTTTGAAAGTTGGTTTGAAACAGGGATGTGTCATGTCTGCATGGTTGTTCAATCTGTACATGGATGGGGTAATAAAAGAGGTACAAGGTAGGGTAGTGGATGTTGGAGTGGCCCTGGTGAGGGAGGATAGTGTTTGGAAACTCCCTGTACTGTTGTTTGCAGATGATACTGTGTTGTTGAGTGAAGATGAAGGGGAGCTGCAAGGCTTGGTGGATGAGTTTGGGAGAGTGTGTAAGAAACGGAATCTAAAGGTGAATGTAGGGAAGAGTAAAGTGATGGTCTTTGAGAGAGGTGAAGTCAGTGAATGTACAGCAAGGTTGGATAGTGAGGAATTGGAATATGTGAGTATGTTTAAGTACTTGGGTAGCGTGATGAGTAAGGATGGAGGTTTGGAGGGTGAAGTGCGTGAAAGGGTACAGCAGGGAAGAAAGGTTGCTGGTTCTTTGAAAGCAGTGATAAGAAACAGGGAAGTGAGCATGGAAGTGAAAAAGTTACTACATAACTGTATTGTGATACCAACTCTAACGTACGGAAGTGAAGCTTGGACATTGTTGGAAGGACACAAGTCAAGAGTGAGAGCAATGGAAATGAGTTATTTAAGAGGAGCCTGTGGAGTCACATGGAGAGACAGGCTGACGAATGAGGATATAAAGGAGCATTGTGGTGTGGATGTAGATGTGATAGGAAGCGTTATGAGGAACACACTGAGGTGGTTTGGCCATGTGGAGAGGATGGAGGGTGAAAGACTGACGAAGAGAGTGTATGTGAGTGAGGTGGAGGGGGGAAGAGGGAGGGGGAGGCCGAGGATGAGATGGAGGGATGGGGTGGAGAGGTATATGAGAGAGGGGTGTGTGAGTTGGGAGCAGGGCAGTGAGATGGCAGGGGACAGGGCGACGTGGAGGCGATTTGTTTGTGGCCACCTCAAACGGGATTGAGGCGTCTGGCAATAGATAGACAGATATACCTTGGCATTATTCACCATTTTCTATCATACCCACAACAAAGAGAATGGCTGTTTAAAGGATAACTATTAGAAATTCATTGAAAGCATGTTATACTCAATGACCTTTACCAGCATAATATCCTTGCCTTCAGGCTTTCGAATGCAAGCAATATATTTAACTTAGGTGCAAACATCAAAATCCTACGACTTTTTTTTCGATTTTGTCGAAGTTGCAATGACATGCCTCCAATTGCCAAGTGATTACTGATCTAGTTTTTTAGTGATGGCGGGCGATGCATATTCGTGGGCGAATGCTTTAGATTTTATTTTTTAACAGAATTGCCATTGATTATGTACATGACACCACCCATTTTTTTTGTTTTACACACACACACACACACACACACACACACACACACACACACACACACACACACACACATGTGCACCATATCTTAACAAGGAGTGAAACTAATGGTTATGTTTAATCAAAAATGTGATGTTCATGAGTCGCTATCTACACTGACTTGTATGTTTAAACACACATAGCTGCACCCATTACCTCGGATAAAAAAAATAGCACCCTTCTCCTTTCTTTCAACACACATTATGCTACCCAGAGTACAAAAACAACTCCATACAGGAATGAACATTATAAAAACAAAAAAAAGTAAATTCATAATTATATATTTATTTATAAATACACATGTTATGCACCGAATTTATTCATTTTACATATCTCTTGTTTTGCACAAGAATTTCAGCAACATATTAGGTATTCTTATGTGAAATTATGAAGGTAAAATCTTCCTTTCTCTTCACGCTAATTCACTCGTGCGAGGTGCTAATATAAGGTCATATCGAATTTTGGCTGAGACGGTTCAGCCTACACACACACACACACACACACACACACACACACACACACACACACACACACACACACACACACACACAGCAGCACTGTTACGGTATCTAATAACAAGCTAAAAATATCATCTATCGCCTCTCCTTGACACACACTAAACCGCCCAGACTCCAAAACTAACTACATACTTCCATAAACACAACCAGCATAAAAAATAGTGAAAAATTATAATAATTACGTTATTTCATAAACTTTTCCGTATTATGTAGTGACTTTCTTCGTATTACATATTTCATTGTAAATCATATCAGCAAGACTGATTTGTGTGTGTGTGTGTGTGTGTGTGTGTGTGTGTGTGTGTGTGTGTGTGTGTGTGTTTGAAAATATGGATATTTCTTAATGCGGTGTAATATCGTGCATTTATAAGTTTTCACTTGCGTGTCCACAGTATTTTTTTTTTCCCGTGATTCATTGCAAATCACAGGCTGGCTTTAGGAAGCTGAAGTTTACATTGCCAGGTGCGCCAGACTATTCTCTTCTTATTGGTAAAGAAATCAAGATCGATTTTCGAAACCTGAAAAAATGGCCCCGTGGCCGGGCTCGGGGGAGAGGGGGGGGGGAACGAAAATTTCTGAAGGCACGACCATTGAGGCATAAAGCATCGGTTGATGCTCACACCATCATTTTCTCAAACTTTCTAGTACTGTGACCTCCATCACAGCAGCCACTGGGATAAAGAACATCATCTTCAAATGCATTACATGAAAGTGCCATGGCTAGATTACGTTGATTAGCTGATGTAATAAAATCAAGAATCATAGTGAACTTGCTGATGACAATATAGCTTTACAGGACAATAGTTAGTGTAATGTACCAAGGGTATAATTGAGATCCTCTATTAATTCCCTGGATGTAAGTATGGTGATCTGGCAATATGTCATTATTTTCAGCACAAGTCACATGCCTCTACAAAAGTCACATTTCATATTTTGTACACTGAATAACAACAATAGCCTGCTAAGTAGGTTATTACAGGAAGAACATCCATACAATTCTCAACATTAGCTTGTGACACATCTACAGTTATTTTATGGACATCCAAATAATGACTACTTTCCATTTCTTCCCAATTAATTTCTTCAAAATTCTTTAGATGTATATTTTGACAAGCAAAAGGCAGTTTCAGTAGGCTACAGATATCATCCATTTTTTTCTTTTCATATTCATACACCTGTATTATTGATATATGATACTAGCCTCCAGCAAGTAGGTGATACTGTGAGAACCTCGATTGTAAGTGGTCTGTATGGAACTGGCCTGGTAATATAAAATCCATTTTAGATCAGTTATGCAATATGGTGCTATCTGTAACACTGCATGTGTTGTATGCCTAAGAGCTGTAAAGGCATCTTTGGTCATCTTTCCACGTGTGCTGTATTCTGCATTTCTAGCCAGGAGTGAAAAAAGCTTGGAAATTTACATTTTTCATCATTTTCATCAGTTGTTAAATGGGCTGTATATACATTATTAAGTTGCCTAAATTAAATGCTGATTTCACATTCACGACAGTCCTCCAAATATGCTGTAAAATATCTTAATGTACTCGGCAGTATCATCGTAAAAAGGGATGCCATGTTTGTCCTCAACACATTATCATGCCTGAGTAACATATTCATTAAATATCTGGAGAACTAATTCGACATTTTGTTTTTCAGAGTTAGAGGGAGATAATGCCCTAAGTGACAGCCTATATGATTGCTTTAGTAGTGAATCAGCTTTAGTTTGTACAGCGTATGTAAACCTGTGAAAGGGGCTTTTAAGATTTTGGTTATGCTATCACCCATCTCATCAAAGCTGAAATTTGGAAATATCATGCATTTTCCAGTGTCTTTCTGCCCAAGTTAATTGTTCCTGACATTTCATCCGATCTGCCACATCAAAAATGAAAAACATAGGTTTTGTATGCAGTACAGCATGTGGATATGCAGTTGACAAATTAGGTGGTGAAGAGAAATATGACATTACCTTTTTATTAATAGCATTATTAACACAGATTACTCTGAAGCCTATATTCTATAGACCAAAGATTTTTTTTTTTTTTTTTTTTAAGAAAAGAGGATCTCGGCTTTCACTGATTTGCTTGGACTGATATGTACATCATTATATTCAGAACACATTATTTAGCATACAAACAAAAGTACTTGCCGCTGCTGCAGAACTGTCGAAAGCCGAACCAACTGCACTTCCACCTCTAAAGTAAAAAAGAAAAAAAAAAAAAGCTTAATGCCAATTTCGTCAATTATGAATCTTACAGTTTTATGAAGTTCTGATAAAAATTTAAACTTGCTCTTTATATACATCAAAAATATAATTTTCGTTATATTTTTTGGTTACTGGGTTCATGTTTTGTGATAATGCAAGTCTCTTGATGGCTGAGCGACTAGGTAGAAGAAAGTACTTAGATTTTTTTAAGAAGTCGGTAATCTTGGAGGGTACAATAATGAAGAAGAAAAGTAAAGATCATGAGCTCTGAAGAATACACAAGTCATCAGATTTATGAATTTCAAGGTATGGATGTGTATATAAGCATCATCTTTTGTGAGGGATAATCTTGACATGACAAGCTGTAGCATGAAAACTACTGTGCTTAATGTCACACGTTTTTAGGTTTATTAACATCTGTTCAAGACGGAACCTTGAAGTATCCCAAAGCCTGCATTTCAACACCATTAACAAAAGTATGTATTTCAACGCTAGGATCAATCATCAGTGATGGCTATACGAAGATGTGGTGAGCGGACAATATGACATATAATCAAAGAATCCTTGTGATCGGTAACTGTCCAGTATTTGGTGTCCACAAAGTGTTTTTCCTGAAGTTCCCTTAGAGAAGGAAAGCTCCACTCTTGCCTGTTTTGCATGTCGTCAGCAACACCTTGTACAATGGCATTTTGGAGGACAGATTCCTCCAGTCGAGACCACCAAGCGTCTAGGGATTCTCTGGAATGTATTGTGACGACAGGTAAGCAAGACAATTTGGCAGCTCGGAAAGGACCGCACCATCATGAAGCCAGAGGTTATTCAATGGTACAGTACTTCGTGTGTCTGTCTCGTCGTCAAAATACGAAGTTTCGCTCAGTATCTTCTGGTTGGAAGTGTTAGCCACATACTTGGAACAAAAGTTGTCTATGATAACCTACCTATTTCATCTTCTGTGTCTCTTTTCATACAACTGTGTTAAAATATGTGAAAGTTTAATCTAAATAATAATAATAATAATAATAATAATAATCATAATAATAATAATCTGTTTTCATCTCCATTGCAGGAATAAAACTTTAATATTATTTCACCCACAAATGAGAGAATATTAATGGCAAAATGGTAAATTCTTGGTTGGTAGGCCACCTGAAAAAAAAAAAAAAAATCATTTCAGTCCCCCACCACCTCTCCATCTCGCCATATTGCCTCGGGAAACACTCATTACCGCCAGAAGGTCACATTTTCTATTTCCACATTTTCCGTCAAGCGAGTACAGGATATGGTACCATTATGCGCTCCTTATTGCTATTTCACTTTTTATGGGAAACACAATATAATTCATGGTACTTTTCCGGCTGTACTGAGAAATAACATATCCATCCTGTTTATTGGCGTTCAGCCACTGGGGAGATTGTTTTTCAGACTTTGGGAAGGTAAATACATGGCCATTAGGCCCCGATTTGTAGTTACCCTTACACAGGGGTACACAACACTTTAAGGCCATTGTTTCTTTAGCACTGTGTTTCCCCTATAAAAGAGGACTAAGTCGTGTATATATATATATATATATATATATATATATATATATATATATATATACAATGCTTTGAACACAGGCAAGAACGTGATTCTACACCATTTCTCGTATACTGAAGTCAAGCTGGTCCGGAGCAGGTAGGCTCTGGGTAGGCCCTCGGGTGATGACTTAGAGCTTTGTCACCTCCCCTTCCCCCAGTGAGTAGGCCTTCTCGAAGGAGGCCGTGGGTAAGCACACACGACAACACAGTTTTTGCAGCCTCAATGGCCTCTCCTAATAGAGAGAGAGAGAGAGAGAGAGAGAGAGAGAGAGAGAGAGAGAGAGAGATATCCCATTGGATCCCAAAGCTGCTGGGTGAGGCACTGCACTGGGAGGGTACTAAGCTCACCGTCCTCCGCTTATCGGCTCATAGTCGCGAAGCTCATTGGTCCCTACCTGGAGTTTCCCTACTTTACCAAGAATTGAAAATTCCCAGTTCTGTCCAGTACTGCTGACACTGGGCTCCAATGGGAAATATATATATATATATAAGAGAGAGAGAGAGAGAGAGAGAGAGAGAGAGAGTGCGTGTGTGTCTGTCACTTCATTCCTATCAAATAGGTTCAGAGAATGTGGAAACCAATAATGAGATTGTTATCAGCAAGAATCGAAACACGTCCGTACCAGCCAGCAATCAGAGGGAGAGAGAGAGAGAGAGAGAGAGAGAGAGAGAGAAGCAGGCAAATAACAGACGAGGAGTGTATGGGAGGGGGTAGGAGGTTTAAAAAGAAATGAGGATAAAATGACCAGGAGCTGAAAAGAACTAGATACCTGTACCTAAGGAGAGCAGGTAAATCATATATGAACTGGGAATGAGAAAATAATTGTAATGATGAAAATAAGACCAAAAGCCGAAGGAGAAGGAGGAGGAAAAGGTAATGGAAGATGTCAGAAGTGGTGAAAAAAAAAAAGTGGGGGGGGAGGGAAGAAGAGTGAAGAAGGACACCGAGTGGCGAGAAATGAAACAAGAGAAATTTAAAAAAAAAAATAAGCGAAAAGGCGAGAACTATTTAATATAGGGGTTCTGACGTGGATGAATGACAGAAGTAGCTTAGCAAAAAATGGAGTGAAATGAAAGGAATACTATAAGGCTGAATTATCCCTCAGACGATGAGAGGCAACACTCAATAGTTGTATAAAATCATTGGGTTGTAGCAAAACAACAGGATATACTTTTTTTTTTTAGTTAGTGCTAGAGGACTACACGAAACTATAACAGCTCAGTGGAAATTCGACTAAGTACAAAGTAAATCAGCATTTTGTAAGATATATACTGTTTATATATATATCTATCTATCTATATATATATATATATATATATATATATATATATATATATATATATATATATGAGGGGTCCACACTTCAAAAGGGGTAAAGCCCCCAAACCAAGTTTGCCGCAAATAACTCCCAAAGTTTGGCGACCTTATTTTCACTTGTAACTCAGCTATCATTAATGATAAAACAATGATTTATTAACACAACATTGATCCCCATGTGTTTTAATGATTTTGAAAAATATTTGGTCAATATCCATGAATTTTTCTTTTTTAATCTACCCTAGCTATTCAGGTGCCAACTCAGGGAGCAACTTGCGGCTCTCTATTATATGCATAGAATGATACATCCATATTTTAAAAAATATATATATACAAATAATGATGATTAGATAGATACACAGATAGATATACAGGTAAATAGATGGCCGGTAATAGGTAGATAGAATCTGATGAAAGATTTATGTATGAAGAATAGATAATGGTAGATGCATAGCCATAATAGATGGGGAGATGATTAATAGTGAGCTACATGGATAGACAGGTTAGACAGATGGGTAGATAGATAAGCAGATGATAGGTAGGTAGATAGACATCTGGTAAGACATGATAGGTAAAGGGATAGACAGATAGTGAGATGATAGAAACAAAAGACATCTCTTGAGCTCTTCAGCCCTAAGCCTGTGACCAATCCCAATGCAGGGACTGCTTGCTGTCTCGATTCTCATTAGCGCACACTGAAACACGTGGAAGGTAGCAGATGAACTCATGTCTGCATCCCACATCACCCCATTTGGACATACCCAGAATGTGAAAAGTTGTAATGGGGGAATAAGGCTGGAAATACACTATGTTTTCAAAGGTTTTTCAACCAACTTTGTAGTACCATAAGGGGGGTATCTCCACCAACTCAACTTAGAGGAAGGGTGAAAATAATGCTATTTCTCAAAGTACAGAAATCGAGGGATTGGTGCAGAGTCCCCTTTAGACTGGCGACCCCTCATATTATATATATATATATATATATATATATATATATATATATATATATATATAGAGAGAGAGAGAGAGAGAGAGAGGGGGGGGGGGGGATCCATATATTCCACCATCTTGTGTGGTGAGGGCACATTTCAATGCGTTGCAGTGAGGAGCTCAGATAATTTGGCTCCTTACATGAAATTACTAATCAACAATTCAGTCAGTGAATAAAACATGAATAGTGTTATGAACAGAAAACCATGGTGATACTGAGCCGTTTCTGGAACACACGAACATTGGAGAGCCGATTTGCAAAAGGGAGGAAATATGTAGTCTAGCCTGTGCACTAGAAGGAAGAGGGTAATCAAGGTATCCGAGAAGTGGTATGCTGTCCGAAGAGAAGCAAGTTCTATTCCGTGCTAGGTCAGGGAACAAAATTATGTCAAATTTATTAAACCAGACACTGCTGATTTGCCCCAAGACCCACGGAAATGGTATATAACACACCCGATACCTCCATTACACCAGTCCTGAATAAGCCTGCCCTGGCAAGTATTTAGTAGTAGTGACATGTCAAGTTAAGTGATCATGTAATACCAATGCTGTTTTTGTTCCTGAATAACTTTAGATGACTGTATTTCTCTTCGAGAAACCTACCACAGCAAAAAAGTAAAAAAACTCTTGGCTGTTTCAACATTATACCGAGAAATAAAAATGACTTTTATTTTCTCCCAGCTAACACTGGGCGACTTTTCAATCTTCGAGAAACCTGCTGCAGACAAAGAGCCAAGCATCATACAATATGACACAACGAGCAGCGTACAAAAATATTAACCTCAGATATATAAGATACTATGGCGTGTCTAGTTATAAAGACCATTTTCTTAAAACTGAGTGGACGAAGGTGTAAGTCCCTATTATTATAGGTCCATTTATGGAAAACCTGTAATTGTTAGATATGATCAACCTGTCTTCTGCGTTTCAAAGTGTAGTCACCAGTGATAGAGAAAGGTCAGACATGTTCCATCATCATTACAGGTTTCAGATATTATTGTCAAAAACAGAGTTTTTGTCCTCATCTTTGCGCTGTTTTTACTACACTGCTCAAAGTGCCATACGATCCTCAAGTTCCAACTACGGAATTATTTACCGGTACACATTACGTCCAAAGATACACAAACTACGTGGAAATGACGAGAGCTACAGTATTTATTAAGAAATTCATCATTCCCAGTTGTTTGGAAACGTTTTTGAAAACGTTGTACTCTTTTTTAAAAGAGTACAGGGTTTTTAATGGATCTGAAAATTAGATAATTTTCCAGACACAGATGGATCTGTTAAGGCTCCCAGTTAGAGGTCATCATTCATATTTGTATTCTTGCTGCTACAAGAAGATTGTACTTAATGATTTTTTTTTTTTTTTATAAATAACAGAACAGAGGAAGGAAAAACAAATGGGTAAAAAAAAAAAAAAATCCTTACACCAGATTATTGGTGTCCTCTGTTCATAAAATATCTGTAACAATTAGACTTGAACAGTTGTGGGTTGAAATTTGGAGGAAAACAACTCCGGGGAAGCGAGTTCCAGAGAGATGCAGTTCGGGGAATGAAAGAATTCTGATAGGCAGAAGTTCTGCAATATGGTTGAGTGACATTCCAGTCATGAGCGCTACCAGATGCCCGTGTAGCACGAGGGAAGGCATAGAGAGGTGGCACCATGGACGCAACTTTGTCTGAGCATTTGCCAAAAAAATATCTGTAAAATAATGCAAGGGAGGCAACATTCCTTCTTACTTGTAGGGGAGGTAGTTTATGTGTAATGGCAGGGTTGTTAATGATTCTAACAGATTTATTCTGAATTTTGTCTAGTTGTCTTAATGCAACCTCTCCACAACCATTCCACAAGGGTGAGCAATATTCAAGCTGAGATCGCACATGACTCTTATAAATTATAGCTAACTGCTCATCGGCGAAGAAGTTACGGACTCTGTACAATAATCCAAGTTTCTTTGATGCGGTTTTAGCAAGTGATCTGACATGAGAGGTCCAGCTGAGGGCACTGTTAAGTGAAACACCAAGAATTTCAATACTTTTGGAGATGGGAATATTAGTAGCACTGAAGGTAATGTACGAATCTTGCAATATCTGTCTATTAGTAAACTATATATTTAGTTTTACTAGCATTAAAAGAGACAAGGTTGTTTTGTCCCCATTCACTGATTGTAGATAGATCTTGATTTATGGAGATGGCTGTACTGAGTTGAGAGGTAGAGATATTAGACTTTGTAAATGGATGTCTGAGTGTGAATGAACTATGTAGTGTTGAGTCATCTGCATATGAGTGAATGGAATTGTGAGTGACAGATAAGAGATCATTAATATGAACCAGAAATAGGGTTGGCGCCAGAACTGAGCCATGCGGCACGCTGGCGTTGAGTGGAAATTCGAATATAAATCATCTACTTTTACTCTTATTTTCCTGTCACTAAGATAAGAAGAAATCAAAGGAACAAAAGACGTTAGTCCATAGCAAGGGAGTTTGGACAGCAGGGAACGGTGCCATACTCTGTTGAAAGCTTTAGAGATATCAAGAGCTACTGCATGAGTTTCTCCAAAGAGATCAATAGATTGATGGATGGTATGAGTTAAGAGATTGAGTATGTCAATGGTGGATCTTTCATGGCGAAAGCCGTATTGTCTATCACTAATTAAGTTGTTGGATTCAAGATGTTTAACAATATGCTTATTAATTAAAGTTTCAAATACCTTACCAAGAGAAGATGTGACAGCTATTGGTCTGTAATTGGAGGGGTCAGACGAACTTCCTTTCTTCGGAACTGGGTGGATATTGGCTTCTTTCCACGAATTTGGGAATAAAGAAGTACGTATGCATTGTCTGAATAATTTAGCTAGGACAGAGGCAAGTTCAGGGGAACACTTTTTCAAAACAACTGGTGGAATTCCATCTGGGCCTGGAGCTTTGTTGGTAGGTAAATTGTCTAGGATGGATTTTACATATCTTGTCTGTATTTTAAGTGGGGCAATTTCGGGAGAATCAAGTTCCAGTACTGAGACATTCTGGCTGGTATCATCTATAGTAGAGTTTCTGGCAAAGGTACTAGCAAAGATATCTGCTTTCCCACGTGGGTCATTTGTAATATTGCCATCTGAAGATTTTAGTGGTGGAATGGAAGATGACTTGTTAAAGTTATTATTGAAAGAATTAAGAGTTGAGCAGAATATTCTATTGTCATTAGGGTTGTTAAGTAGTTTTGATGCTTGCTTTTGAAGAAAGTTTGATTTAGATAGATTTATTACAGCTTTTGCATGATTTCTAGCAATTTTAAATTGGGAGAGTGATTCAGATGTTTTTGATTTTAAGTAAGAGTTATATGCTAATGACTTTTGGGCAGTTGCTCTGGCACGATTGCCATCAAACCATTTTGGAGAGTTTGATCTTTTAGTGAATTGTTGACTTGGTATGAATAACTCCATACCAGCTAGTATTAAGTCGCAGATGTGGGACTGGGTAGAATTGGGATCACTAGAGAAGAAAGACTGCCATGGAATATCAGCAAGATAATTTCTAAATCCATCCCAGTCTGCCCTGTCAAAGTGCCATCGGGTCACCCTGACAGGTTCAGAATGGGGAGGTGTAGGAGGGTTAACTAATGAGGCTTTGATGAGATTGTGGTCAGAGGATCCAAGTGGTGACAGTACCTCTATCCTGTATTGATCTGGATTATTTGTCAAGAATAAATCCAAGAGATGGGCATTATGGTCAGGAATATCAGGTATTCTGGTTGGTTGCTTTACCAACTGGGTGAGGTTAAACGATTCCGCAAACAGCTCGCATTCTAGACCAGCGTCGTCAGTCCGGGCAGAATGCAATAACCATTCAACATTGTGTATGTTAAAATCACCCAAAATGGTAATTTCATTGTCAAGGGCAAGGTCAAGGTTACTCAACTGACTGGATATGGAATCAAATACACTGGGTTCCGAAGAAGCATTGGGGGAACGATAAACTACACAGATATATTTGGTAATGTTTTGACAATTTAATTTATATAATGAGTAATCAAAACTGGATGAAGTGAAGTTTAAAATAGTGTCAACTGCATATTGGGATTTGATATAACAACAGGTGCCGCCCTTGTTACGAAAGTTTGTAAGGAGATGGTAACCGGGAAAACATTATGGAGATATATCGGTATAGGGCGAGATTTGTGGTTCTGTGAGGAAAAGGGCCAAAGGGGATATGGACTGAAGGAAAAAATGAACCGAGTTTAAATTTGTGGTAAGGCCGCGGATGTTGGTAAAGAATAAGGCCGCATCGTCACCTCCTCGCCGACGAGCATTCCCGGAAATAGCAACAGTCGCTGCCGGCACAGTCGCTTGATGGCGACCGGGAGGACCCTGTGCCTCCAGCCCTACCCTGCCGGTGGTGGCAATCCGAGGTACCACCTCATTTGATATTAAGATGGGCACCAAAGAAGTGGAGTGGTTAATGAAGGCTATATCTAACCTCTTCAGTTCTAAAAGTCTCCTCCGAGTAAATATAATCGTCTGGAGATAAAAATAAATATCTAAAAATGACATCATCCGACTGAAGTGGATAATCTGGTAACTGTGACAATATATTACCCTGCGCTTTGCAGATTTATGAGATTTCGAATGCAAAAAATTAGCAAGGATAATATTTGCACTTACAAAAAAATCTGGCTCATGACCAGTGCTATGGTTTCACAGCAGATTGTTAATGTGTTCAATACGATGATGCATTTTTTTTTCATTCTTGCTACTTGAAGACGATGAGACATATCGAGATGGGTGTCTGCTTTCCTTCCTCCGTTTCCGTTTCCCCTCCATCTACACCCTCCCTACCTCCCCTCTCCCGTCCGTACTCACCTTTCCTTCCCTTCCTCATGTCTTCCTTTTTCCCACACTCAAACAAACTCCTTCCCTCTCTCCCTATCGACATCACCACCCTCTATATCTCTCATTCCCTCCATTTTTATCTGTTTCCAGAACCTTGTCCCACTGATTTTCTTCCTCGATTTCAGCATCATTCTCTCTTTCCGCTCCTTTTCTTATATGCTGCATACAAACGAAAATGGTTCCTCTTTTTTTAATACAGGAAATGTATTCATGTAGGGCAGAAACTGTTGTATCATCACGATATGCATGTGAGTTATATTTCTTCTAGATAAAGTAATCTTCCATAAGCTGAACCAAATTGTCTGGAGGTACAGAAGTTCAACATTAACGATGTCATTGTAATTAAAGAGTAAGTACGCTAAGGGTTGCAATATTTTAATGAAGTGTTTCGTAAACTGCTCTGTCTTTCCATTTATGCCCGATTAATTTATCAAAATCTGAAGCAGCCTGAGCTGGCCAGGTTACTAAAATATTACTGTTCAATCCTTCAACCCCATACAAAATATAAATAGAAAAAAAAAAGACAAACACAAGCGCCGACCAAAAAAAAAAAAAAAAAAAATCTTCCTCCGTATGCTGTATATATATATATATATATATATATATATATATATATATATATATATATATATATATATATACGCACCCCGCCAGGGTAATAAACTTTGGGAGTGTTTACCCGGCCATGTACTACATTGGCGGACACAAGGGGTGCTGTGGTTGAACCAGTGTCGCTTACTATAAAGTATGCTTGCACCCAGTCAGCTTGTGCGGGCCGATTACACTTGGTTCACAGACTACACACACATCCAAAGCCACTCCAACACTACAGTTACACTTTCAAGCACTTCTCACCCTACATACAATCTCTACTAGACAACCTAAGCCACTTGGTAGAGATACATTGGCTGTATCATCCCGACTTCGGTCGGGATAGGCCGGTCCTGCAGTGGGTACTCAAACGGCTGATGATATATATATATATATATATATATATCTATATATATATATATATATATATATATATATATATATATATATATATATATATATATATATTATATATATATATATATATATATATATATATATATATATATATATATATATATATATATATATATATATATATATATATATATATATATATATATATATATATATATATATATATATATATTTTAAATAACAGAACGGAGGAAGGAAAAACAAATGGGAAAAACAAAAAATCCATACACCAGATTACTGGTGTCCTCTGTTCATAAAATATCTGTAACAGTTAGACTTGAACAGTTGTGGGTTGAAATTTGGAGGAAAACAACTCTGGGGAAGCGAGTTCCAGAGAGATGCAGTTCGGGGAATGAAAGAATTCTGATAGGCAGAAGTTCTGCAATATGGTTGAGTGACATTCCAGTCATGAGCGCTACCAGATTCCCGTGTAGCACGAGGGAAGGCATGGAGAGGTGGCACCATGGACGCAACTTCGTCTGAGCATTTGCCAAAAAAATATCTGTAAAATAATGCAAGGGAGGCAACATTCCTTCTTACTTGCAGGGGAGGTAGTTTATATGTAATGGCAGGGTTGTTAATGATTCTAACAGCTTTATTCTGAATTTTGTCTAGTTGTCTTAATGCAACCTCTCCATAATTATTCCACAAGGGTGAGCAATATTCAAGCTGAGATCGCACATTACTCTTATAAATTATAGCTAACTGCTCATCGGCGAAGAAGTTACGGACTCTGTATAATAATCCAAGTTTCTTTGAGGCGGTTTTAGCAAGTGATCTGACATGAGAGGTCCAGCTGAGGGCACTGTTAAATGAGACACCAAGAATTTCAATACTTTTGGAGATGGGAATATTAGTAGCACTGAAGGTAATGTACGAATCTGGCAATATCTGTCTATTAGTAAACTGTATATATTTAGTTTTTCTAGCATTAAAAGAGACAAGGTTGTTTTGTCCCCATTCACTGATTGTAGCTAGATCTTGATTTATGGAGATGGCTGTACTGAGTTGAGAGGTAGAGATATTAGACTTTGTAAATGGATGTCTGAGTGTGAATGAACTATGTAGTGTTGAGTCATCTGCATATGAGTGAACGGGATTGTGAGTGACAGATAAGAGATCATTAATATAAACCAGAAATAGGGTTGGTGCCAGAACTGATCCCTGAGGCACGCCGGCGTTAATTGAGTGGAAATTCGAATATATATCATCTACTTTTACTCTTATTTTCCTGTCACTAAGATAAGAAGAAATCAAAGGAACAAAAGACGTTAGTCCATAGCAAGGGAGTTTGGACAGCAGGGAACGGTGCCATACTCTGTCGAAAGCTTTAGAGATATCAAGAGCTACTGCATGAGTTTCTCCAAAAAGATTAATTGATTGATGGATGGTCTGAGTTAAGAGATTGAGTATGTCAATGGTGGATCTTTCGTGGCGAAAACCGTATTGTCTATCACTAATTAAGTTGTTGGATTCAAGATGTTTAACAATATGCTTATTAATTAAAGTTTCAAATACCTTACCAAGAGAAGATGTGACAGCTATTGGTCTGTAATTGGAGGGGTCAGACGAACTTCCTTTCTTCGGAACTGGGTGGATATTGGCTTCTTTCCATGAATTTGGGAATAATGAAGTACGTATGCATAGTTTTAATAATTTGGCCAGGACAGAGGCAAGTTCAGGGGAACACTTTTTCAAAACAATTGGCGGAATTCCATCTGGGCCTGGAGCTTTGTTGGTAGGTAAATTGTCTAGGATGGATTTTACGAATCTTGTCTGTATTTTAAGTGGGGCAATTTCGGGAGAATCAAGTTCCAGTACTGAGACATTCTGGCTGGTATCATCTATGGTAGAGTTTCTTGCAAAGGTACTAGCAAAGATATCTGCTTTCCCACGTGGGTCTTTTGTAATATTGCCATCTGAAGATTTTAGTGGGGGAATGGAAAATGACTTGTTAAAGTTATTATTGAAAGAATTAAGAGTTGACCAGAATATTCTATTGTCATTAGGGTTGTTAAGTAGTTTTGATGCTTGCTTTTGAAGAAAGTTTGATTTAGATAGATTTATTACAGCTTTTGCATGATTTCTAGCAATTTTAAATTGGGAGAGTGATTCAGATGTTTTTGATTTTAAGTAAGAGTTATATGCTAATGACTTTTGGGTTGTTGCTCTGGCACAATTGCCATCAAACCATTTTGGAGAGTTTGATCATTTAGTGAATTGTTGACTTGGTATGAATAACTCCATACCAGCTAGTATTAAGTCGCAAATGTGGGACTGGGTAGAATTGGGATCACTAGAGAAGAAAGACTGCCATGGAATATCAGCAAGATAATTTCTAAATCCATCCCAGTCTGCCCTGTCAAAGTGCCATATATATATATATATATATATATATATATATATATATATATATATATATATATATATATATATATATATATATGTGTGTGTGTGTGTGTGTGTGTGTGTGTGTGTATGTGTGTTTGTGTGTGTGTGTGTGTGTGTGTGTGTGTGTCAGAATCAGTAGAGAAGCGGCCTGCAGTCCTAATGGACACAGGTTCGTATCCTGGCTGGGGCAGGAATCAGTTTAAGGATTTTAATGTCATAAAATGCAGACTTTTCTGATGTACCAGATGACCCTCTGACATGTCATAAAAGTACCTCCGCTAATACCAGTACACCAGGCCTCTATGAGACAGCCCTAGCATATATTCAATGTGCATGGTGGGTGTTAGCGCCGTAGTGGTGACATGTGGAGATGTAGCAGGACTTCTGAGCCCCAAGGAGGACTACTGGGACTTGGGAATAGGCCCTGAAGCCTTTGTCCAGAGTCAGACACACACACACACACACACACACACACACACATATATATATATATATATATATATATATATATATATATATATATATATATATGTATATACACATATGGATAGATAGTTTGATAGATAGATATAGATAGATATATATAGGTAGATAGATATAGAGACATAGATAGATATAGATAGATAGATAGATAGATATATGTATATATATAGTAATCTCTTGAGCATCCAGACGGGCATTATCTGGACTATCCATTATCCGGAAGCTTTGATCTGGCTGTTCCAAACCATTATTCATACATTTTTTCCTGCTATCCGGACAATATGCTTGCGTCCGTTTTGAAATTATGGTCACACAAACAACTTCCCCCCGGACGAGTGAGAATAGCCCAGTGTGCCACCTCATTGGGCTGGTTGGTTTATCCTACATCCACCAGCAACCCGTGCTGCTCGCCCTCATTTCCCGTACGACACTTGTGTTGTGTGCAGCTCTTCCCGGACCATTGTTATGTCGACACATGTGGTGATTTTTGTGGTGGTTCCCTACCTGCTTCAGGCCTTGCTATCTCTTGCATGCCTCTTCAAAGGGTGTGTGATGATGGCCTCTTCACTTGGGAAAAGGAAGAGGGTAGTGTTGACTCTGAAAACGAAGTGGGAGATCCTGAGTAAGATTGTTGCGGGATGGTCCAATTCCCACATCCTTATGGAGTATGACCTGACCCGCTCAACCCTACACGACATCAGGAAAGCCCGTGACAAACTCATTCAGTACATAGCAGACTTTGGCCCGAAGAACAAATGCAAACCGAACGGAAGGCTGAGTTTGCCCCAGCATGCTGGCATCGACCGTTCAACATTGATCTGATACAGGCATGCCAATGAGAGGCACCGAGTTGAAGGCTGCTGCTGAGAAGTTTGCCCAATTTCACAACGTCCCCGACTTGAGGCATCCGAAAGTTGGTTGTTCAGGGTCAAGCTTGGACTTTATCAGTCATAAGACACATGGCGAAGCTTTGGATACTAATGAGGAGAGAGTGGAGGAATTTCGGCAGAATATGATAGACTTGATTGAGAAAGAGGTCCTCACTCTCAGTCAAGTCTATAATGCTGATGAAACTGGCTTCTTCTACCGCTCAGTGCCCACAAACACTTTGGTAAATAAGAAGCGTGTGCATGGCCACAAGTTGTCTAAACAATGGGTACCTCTTTTGTGCTGTGCTAATGTTAATAGGTCATGCTGGCTGAAACCCAGTATTGTTGGGTGTGGAAAACAGCCCCATTGCCATCGTGGGCTAATGGATGTCCTTCTTGTTGTGTGGTACGATTCTGTGAAGGCTTGGTGTACCTGCAAGATCTTCACTGATTGGTTCCACAGGCACTCCATGAACGAGGTCAGCCATTTATCAAATGGAGGAGCTTGGAGTCCCTCATGATCACGTAAAGGCTAATCTTCCCCTAGACAATGCCCCCATGCATTCCTCCAAGAAAGAAGTAGTTGCAGATGATGGTCACATTAGGTGCATGTTTTTGGTAGCTAATACCACTGCTCTGATTCAACCAGTGGACCAGGGTGTGATCGTGGCCACAAAGAGACTATACCAATGGAGGTTCTTCAGCGAGGTGATGTTTGTTCTTGAGGACGAGGACAAGCAGGGTCGGGGGCTGGCCACATGATGGTAGAAGACACTGGAAAACCTGAGGTGCTACAGCCTTAAGTCTGCAGTGTACAACTTGGTGAGTGCATGAAAGGAAGTCTCCATGAAAACCCTTGATTGTGGTCGGTCTCATCTCCTTCAGGGACATGAGAGCAGACACAGCTTTTTGGGCTTTGACGTGGATGACTTCCACACTCTTCTTCATAATGCAGGTGTGGCTGTGGATGTCAATGAAGTGTGGGAGTGGTTAGACGATGATGGGGATGATCCCGGCTATCAGGTTATGTTGGACTTTGAGATATTCACTTCTGTTGCTGCTGCCCAGCCAGAAAAGAGTGACGAGGACTATTCGGATGACCCAGAGAAGTGCAGTACTCCAGCCATCCCTCACCTGAGCACATTCCTGGCACATCTCAAGCAGGTGCTTGAGTAGCCTTTGCCGAACACCTGGACTGTGGCAGAGAGATGGTGCTTCTTCACCATGTGGAGGATCTGCATTCTGTTCGGTGGAGTGTCATCCGTCGCCTGAATCATCGCTCGTATCACCAGTCCAAGATTGTCTCCTTTTTCAGACCTCTGACCCCACACCCAGTCCACCTCTGTTCTGTCACCACCACAGTGTCAAAGTACACCTTCATCCATGAAGCCTCAACCTAGCACTTTGTCAGCCATTGTGTCTCCCCTGGACGTGAGTTTGTGGCTGTCTTCAGTCACCTGAAGTAGGCAGTCCATCACCACGTCCCACAGCCACTCCCCTGGGCTGACTGCTAGAGATCCTTCTTGACTCTGTTTCAGATTAAGTTCTTCAGACAGCACCACTAAACCACATGGGATGTACTGTGCAGTGCAACAGCTTCACCAGCCACATTACAAGTCTGAGTCAAAGAGATAGCAGGTTATTCAGCACAATGTCCAGCAAGGAATTGTGAGTGTTACATTGATTTTATTCTATCTTACTGTACTTTACTATGATTTTATACTATCTTACCATGATTCTATTCTATTTTACCATCATGTTTTGTGTGCCCACTGCATATTTCTTGTGTAGATGGTTTTCCCATGTTATATTCTTGTCAGTACAGGGTATGGCCCTGCAGTGGTGATAGCTTGACCGTGGTTGATGGGTCTCTTTACCACGGTAATTGCCTGGCTGTGGTTTATATGTCTGCTTGAACAGATAGAACAGTGATAAACAACAGGAACAGGTGCTTAACAAAGTACTGTATTGGTCTTCTATACTGGCTTTCAAAGTTGGGTTATATAAGAATGGGGGCCAGGGTAGAAGTCCACTATTCGGATGGAGCCATTACCCGGACATGCCTTCGGCTCTGTTATGTTTGATAATCGAGGGATTACTCTGTGTGTGTGTATATATATATATATATATATATATATATATATATATATGCACAATAACCACAGGAGAAATGAAAGGAGCGACAGTGATTACTTGAGTATATTTCATCTTTGCTCCTTTCATTTCTCCTGTGGTTATTTTGCATATATCCAAGTGCCATTCTGGACAAGTCTCAATTTTTTTCAATAAGTCACCACTCATTCCCCCACCCAAATCTTCAGATGGTAACATTACAAATGGCCTGCGTGGTAAAGCCAATATCCTTGCCTGTACATTTGCCAGAAATTCTACCATTGAGGATGTCAGCCAGAACCTCCCTTCACTAGAACTTGACTCTCCCGAAATTATTTTGCTTAAATACAGACTGGATACGTTAAATCCATCCTAGACAATTTACCAACCAACAAAGCTCCAGCCCCAGATGGAATTCCTCCAATAGTTTTGAGAAAGTGCTCCCTGGAACTTGCCTCTGTTCTAGCTAAATTATTCAGACTATGCATACATACTTCTTCATTCCCTAATTCATGGAAAGAAGCCAATATCCACCCAATTCGAAAAAAAAGGAAGTTCCTCTGACCCCTCTAATTAGATATCAATACCTGTCACATCTTCTCTTGGTAAAGTATTTGAAACTGTAATTAATAAACACATTGTTAAACACTTTTAATCCAACAACTTAATTTTTGATAAACAATATAGTTTTCACTACAAAAGATCCACCATTGATATACTGATATACTGAATCTGACTCATACCATCCATCATTCAACTCACCAACATGGAGAAACTCATGCAGTAGGTTTCTTAAGCTTTTGACAGAGTGTGGCACCGTTCCCTGCTGTCCAGACTTCCTTGCTATGGACTAATGTTATTTTGTTCCTCTGCTTTCCTTATATCTCAATGACAGAAAATATGAGTAAAAGTAGTTGATGTATATTCCAATTTCCACTCAATTAATGCTGGCGTGCCACAATGATCAGTTTTGGCACCAACCCTATTCCTATCTCATATTAGTGATCTCTTATCTGTTACCCACAATCCCATCCATTCATATGCAGATGACTCAACACCTCACAGTTCCTTCACACTCAAACACCCATGCACCAAGTTTAGTATCTCAAACTCTCAACTCAGTGCAGCCATCTCCAGAAATCCAGACTTATCTAAGATCACTGAATGGGGCAAAATAACCTTGCCTCATTTAATGCTAGTAAAACCAAATATATACACTTGACTAATAGACACATATTGCCAGATTCTTATATTACCTTCAGTGCTACTAATATTCCCATCTCTTCAGTGCTACTAATATTCCCATCTCTAAAAGTATTGAAACTGTCGATGTTTCACTTAACAGTGCCCTCGGCTGGACCTCTCATGTTAGATCACTTCCTAAAACCGCCTCAAAGAAACTTGGATTATTGCACAGAGTCCGTTATAACTTCTTCACTGACAAGCAGTTAGCTATAATTTATATGAGTCATGTGCACTCTCAGCTGGAATATTGCTCACCCTTGTGGAATGGATGTGGAGACGTTGCACTGAAACAACTCGAGAAAAATCAGAACAAAGCTGTTGGAATTGTTAATAACCCTGCTATTACAAATAAACTACCTCCCCTACATGTAAGAAGGAATGTTGCCTCCCTTGCATTATTTTACAGATACTAGGCAAATGCTCAGACGAAGTTGCGTCCACTGTATCACCTCCCCATGCCTTCCCTCGTCCTACATGGGCATCAGGTAGCACTCATGACTAGAATACCACGCAGCCATAATGCAGAACTTCTGCCTATCAGAAAATTTTCATTCCCAGAACTGCATCTCTCTGGAACTCGTTTCCCAAGAGTTGTTTCCCCCCAGATTTCAAGCTACAGCTGTTCAGTTCCAACTGTTACAGATTTTTTATCAATGGAGGATGCCAGTAATCTGGTGCATTGATTATTTTTTTTATTTATTTGTTTTTCCTTCCTCTGTTTTATTTAAAAAAAAATTACTCCAGATTTTTTAGACTTTTTCCTTCTTTCTTGATTAGTTTAATCTGATCCATGTTTCTCTTTCTTTTTTCTTCTCTCTGTGTCTTGTTGACAGGCCTGTTTAGTTCCAGTCTTTCTATTTCATCTTACCTTGTTTTTACTTTCTTTTCCTTTCTTCTCTCCATGAGCTCGAGTGTTTTTTCTGAGTACTTCTTGGCATCTCTATATATAAGAACCCTCCTGCGCACAATAAGTTTCAGTAAGTTTTCTGGCGCACGATTTTATTCCACCCGCCTCAACGCCAGCCCCCTCTGCGCGCCTATGAAAACATGTACTGTATTCTCGTTTTATTTTCGCCACCCAAACATATATATATATATATATATATATATATATATATATATATATATAATGTATATTGCCATAAAAATACATCATCTTATTCGCCAGTGTTTGTTCTAGCTGATAAGCAAAAAAAAAAAAAAAAAAAAAAAAATGCAGAAAAGTATGAATAGAAGTACATTAGGTCAGTGTGAATAAACATTTTGGAACGTCAGTCTCACTTCCCAACACAATAGCTCGAATGTTTTCTGTCATACAAATAATTGTTATGAGATGTTTAGAAAGAATTTCATCAGCTTTCTAATAAAGTTTGCAGCTTTTTTTTTTTACGATTTTTATTTTAGAATATAGTTAGAATCTAAAATTTCCTACAAGGAACTGATTTTTTGTTCATGGAGCTCTAGCACAAAAGTTTTCTCACAGAGATTATGCTTTTATTTCACCATCTTGTGTAGAATTTAATGGGCTTTCTCATGCTATCTGCAGATTTTTCATGCCCCTCGCAGTTTCCGAGTAAATCGCATAAAACTACTGGGTACCCATGTACGTGCTGCACTTTTATCATGTGTGCATAGTAACTGTTATATTCCCGCCTATGTAACAACGAATTTTTATCAAAGATGTTACTTTGTTATTTCATAGACATACATAGAATTTTATGCGCTTTAGCATGGTTCGTTTAGGAAATTGATTGTCCAATACTTTTTGAGTAAAGGGACAATATAGCACAATGTAACTCCTTGCACACTGTCAATTTTTCTTGACTCACCCACACCAACATATTTCACTTGCTAGGTTTATTTTGTTTTATTCAAAGTATACATGTAAAATATCGTAAGCTTTTTTATAGCGTTCTCAGCAAGTCTTCATGACCATTAGTCTTTTTGCTAGCTACTGTTACTGTAACCATACTTATTTCAATCCCATATGTGAATACGTAAAAAGCAATACTTATTTGTGTAAAAAAAAGAAATATAGAAATAGGTCAATATACAAATCAGCAAAATACGGATAACTCACTTCCTCCAGAGGTGTTGAACTGCTGGCAGGACCTTGAGAGGTTTGAAGATGAGGAATTACGTAGTGTGTCTGTGCGTGCACTATATTCGTATATTTCACACTAAACCATATGCAATAATATCACTATCACAATGATTCCATCCTGACCTTCTCTATTATTCCCTTTCCGACTATGGCGTACGTGATACCTGTTCCCTTCCTGACTATGGCATACGTGACACCTGTTCCCTTCCCGACTATGGCATATGTGATGCCTGTTCCCTTCCCGACTACGGTGTATCTCTATGTTATATGCAATGCCTGCTAAGGTAGGTCAGTTATTTCACTAATCCAGGCACTATATGTTTCACAGAATATAAGCTTTGGCTTCACTAGGCCTATATAGGTAAAATATGTACATCATTTGGGGCAGGGTGAAGCAGAGTGGCAAACCCCACTATAGCAAACACAACTCTTGCCACTAGGCCTGTCTATCTATCTATCTATTGCCAGACGCCTCAATCCCGTTCGGGGTGGCCACAAACAAATCGCCTCCAAGTCGCCCTGTCCCCCGCCATTTCACTCTCCTGCTCCCAACTCCCCCCCCCCTCTCATATACCTCTCCACCCCATCCCTCCATCTCATCCTCGGCCTCCCCCTTCCTCTTCCCTCCTCCACCTCACTCACATACACTCTCTTCGTCAGTCTTTCACCCTCCATCCTCTCCACATGACCAAACCACCTCAGTGTATTCCTCCTAACGCTTCCTATCACATCCAAATCCACACGACAATGCTCATTTATATTCTCATTTGTCAGTCTGTCTCTCCATGTGACTCCACAGGCTCCTCTTAAATAACTCATTTCTACTGCTCTCACTCTTGACTTGTGTCCTTCCAGCAACGTCCAAGCTTCACTTCCATACATCAGAGTTGGTATCACAATACTGTCATGTAGTAACTTTTTCACTTCCATGCTCACTTCCCTGCATCTTATCACTGCTTTCAAGGAACCAGCAACCTTTCTTCCCTGCTGTACTCTTTCAAGCACTTCACCCTCCAAACCCCCATCCTTACTCATCACACTACCTAGGTACTTAAACGTACTCACATTTTCCAATTCCTCACCATCCAACCTCGCTATACATTCACTGACTTCACCTCTCTCAAAGACCATCACTTTACTCTTCCCTACATTCACCTTTAGATTCCGTTTCTTACAAACTCTCCCAAACTCATCCACCAAGCCTTGCAACTCTACTTCGTCTTCACTCAACAATACAGTATCATCTGCAAACAACGGTACAGGGAGTTTCCAAACACTACCCTCTCTCACCAGGGCCACTCCAACATCCACTACCCTACCTTGTACCTCTTTTATTACTCCATCCATGTACAGATCGAACAACCATGGAGACATGACACATCCCTGTTTCAACCCAACCTTCAAAGAGAAAAATTTACTCAGTTCACCATCCACACGCACTGCAGCCTTAGCACCATCATACATACTCTTTTCAGCATTCAACAACTTCTCATCTACTCGATATAATCTTAATACTTTCCACAATCCTTGTCTATCCACCCTGTCATATGCTTTCTCCAAATCCATGAAAGCCGCATACAACTTCTTTCCCTTCTCTTGAAACTTTTCCACTAAAGATCTAAGAATGAATATCTGATCTACACAACCTCTTCCCTTCCTAAAGCCTCACTGTTCTTCTCCAACTAACGCCTCTGTTCTTTCTCTAACTCTTTCAATAAGTATCCTACCATACACTTTTCCTATTATACTAAGAAGACAGATGCCCCTATGATTACCACACACTTCTTTTTCCCCTTTTCCCTTGTACAAGGGAATAATTATACCTGACTTCCAATCCTCTGGGACTCTACCTTCCTCCCAGGCCAATATGCACATTTTCCACATCCATTCTACTACTATCTCTCCCCCATACTTCAGCATTTCACTACACACTCCATCAATTCCTGGGGCTTTCCACACTTTAACTTTCTTCATTGCTTCCACAACTTCTCTCCTACTGATTTCTTCCTGTCTTCTCACCTCCCTCCTCCTCCCAGCCATTCCCCAGCCACTTATACTCGCATTAGTTCCATCCTCTATGTTCAACAATTCCTTAAAGTGTTCTCTCCATCTGCTCACTTTTTCTCCCTTCTCCACTAGTAATCTACCATTTTTATCTTTCACTCCCCTGCTAACTTCACTTCCACCCTGTCTTACTCTTTTCACCTCTTTCCGGAACATTTTCTTACAGTCCCTCCACTTTACACTCAAGTTTCTTCCAAATTCCTCATCCACTCTCTTCTTACTCTCTCTTACTAATCTTTTCACCTCTCTCTTTCTTTCTGCAAATAACCCTCTCTTCCGCCTCTCAACTTCTTCCACGCCCCTATTTCTCATCCATTCATCGTATGCTTTCTTCTTTTGTGCCACAGCCTGTCTCACCTCTTCATTCCACCACACTGTTCCTTGCACCCCCCCCCCTCTGTCTTCTCTTCAACCCACACACCATATCACATGCTGCACATATTTCTTCTGTAAATATCCTGCACACACCTTCTACGTCCTTCATCTGCTCCAATTCATATTTGCCCAATCGTTCCTTCACTTCTCTCATATACTCTGCCTTTTTCTCATCCTCTTGTAACCTTTCCACTCTCCTTACAAATACTCCTTCCTCTCGTCTTTCCCTTCTTCTATTTCTCTATCCTAACTGGACCTTGATTCTGGCCACCACCAAGTAGTGATCAGAAGGTCCACTCCCCCAGCCTCTATAAGCTTTTGCATCCATTACACATTTTCGCATCCTTGCATCCACACACACATAATCAATCATTGCCTTCCTTTCATTCAGTTCACCACCCACCCTTCTCATCACTCGCCATGTATACCTGTGGATCATCTTGTGCCTGAAGAGGGTATTGGCTATCACCAACCCCCTCCCAGCACAAATGTCCACTAATGCACTGTCATTCTCATCTATCTCAGCAGGCACACCCCACTCACCAACTATTCCATCCACCTTCACATTCCCTACTTTACCATTCATATCACCAATCAAAAACACTCTCTCATTCCTTCCAAACTTTTCCATGCACACTTCTACATTTGTCCAGAACTCTTCTCTCACTCTGCTTGCACGATCTTGCGTTGGCGCATACACACACACACACACACAATCGCCCACATTTGTATTCCAACTTTCAATCTTACCCACACAATTCTTGACCCAACTGATCCATACTCTCTTATGCCCTTCTTCCATCTTTTACTCACAACTATACATACTCCTTCTTTTGCCCTCTCATTCTCACCTACTCCTGCATATATACCCCACCCATACTCCCATTCTCACACACTCTCACCTCCCCATTTCTTTTCAGTTATTCCGCATACATCAACTTTTGCACCCTCAAGCACCTGGACAATCTCTCTCTCTTTCACCTCATCATTCGCTCCCCTTACATTCCAAGTTCCAGTAACCATGTCCTTTGTCCGGTCCTTGGTCGTCATCGTTTGGTCAGTCCTTGTCCGAGGCTTATTGTTTGTCTTTTTAGTTAGTTATTTTCCGGGAAGGGGCACTAACCCTCTGCCAACCCTTTTAGTCGCCTTTTACGACAAGCAGGGATACTGGGGGAGTATTCTTGAAAAAAACCCTACCCCCAGGGGGGCCTCTAGGCCTAATGGCTGATAATGGCGCCAATGCTATAAAAACAATATATGTATGTTCCATAGACACAATCACTTCACAATATAGTCACACATACTATACAATAACAATGTGTCAATCATGGCTTCTGCCTCAGGTGGGATGGGGAAAATTGAGGGGTTTAAAGGCATGACGGACAGAGTGCCAACTTCGGCGTGTCTGGTGGTGAGATATTGTGGATTACTGATATGCACTGTCCCATGCCAGGGCTGACAGTGTTGCCAAGTATTTTCTTTGGATGCTAGACTGGCCTGCTAGGATGCCCCAAAATTTGATGCAAATTGGCTGAAATCTTAATTTTTGGCAAAATTTTTTCTGCTCTAGGACCTGATTTGTGTCTCTGTGCTTTTACCAGGAAGCACCTACAGAATGTGAATCACGTCTTCGTGTCCCAGGGGGTAAAAGGGCTGTACTGTTTGTTTGTTTGCCCTTCAGTCACGCCCAAACCAGATGCCATAGACCGCCAAACCCATATATATTTTGAATCAGTGTGACCCAAGGATGGTTTTAGGGTAGTCAAAATTCAGATCAGGGTCATCTGAGGTTACCAGTAGAGTGTTCGCCTTTTTGTCCCGGGCAACACTGGGTACCCCTGCAGCCCAATTCTTGGCTTGGAGTATCACATGACCTCCAGTTCGGACATAGGCTATGCGAGGTTCACCTCTGGTGTCATTTGAGGTCACTGGTAGGAGTTCATTTGAGGTTACCAGCAATACAAGCTCGAACAACTGGACCCAGCACCCCAATATTTAGCATGGAGACTCACATGACCTCCACTTCGGACAAAGGCTTTATGAAGTTGACCTCCAAGGTTTTTTAAGGTCACCGGTTGGAGGCCATTTGAGGTCACTGGTAATACACTTTCGAACGACTAGACCCAGCAGCCCAATTTTTGGCATGGAGACTCACATGGTCTCCAATTCGGACAAAGACAATATGAGGTTGACCTCCAAGGTCATTTGAGGTCACCAGTCAGAGGTCATTTGAGGTCACTGGTAACAGTAAGTAAGTGCATGCAAATACTGTGTTAGTCTGAAATAGAAAGTTCCTGGACCTCTTAAAATCCCTCTTCAAAAGCATAAGATGTACATGGTCTTTCTGGAGTAAAAAGAAATATTAAACTAGAAGAAACAGGATTAGAGTGTTCGCCTTCTAGGCCAGGGCAATGCTGGGCACCCTGCTAGTTAGTTATATTAGCGATCCCTATTATCTCTGCCGATTATCTTAGCACTGTTGTTAGTCCATCATTCAACTCATCAGTGTCACATTCAGCATTACTTTGAGCCTGAAATTTGTTCGTTATTTGTTAATGAAAGGCTGTTTTGTTTTTATTCACTTCTATTGGGCATATCTTTTTAGTTTTAATCATCTTTTTTCTTTAACATTCTGAAATTGAATTTCTGCATAACACATCCTTGTGTGGTAACTTCCTATATTTACCTTGTTGAAAATTGTGACGTTTATGATCGTGTTATTCTAAACTGCTATAATGCAGTCGATTTCGTATTTTTTTCTCCATTCTGACTTCTCCAGGTCCATTTTCTGTCTTTTGCTTTGTGAAAGAATGTGTTCATTATTCTCATTTTATACGTTTCAGTAAAGTGAACCACCATTTCCACTGAAATCTTTCATTGCTTTCTCCCACTCCAAATTTTCCCATACATGGTTCTCCACTCCCAACTTTTGCATTGAAGACTCCAGCGAGTATAGTATATGTGGTCTTTTCTTTATCCAATATTTGGGAGATGTCGTCTGAGAATGTTTCTATTTCTTCATCTGAGCTTTGAGAAGTAGGTGCATATACTTGTATTACTCTGAGGGTGTATTTTTTACAGTCTAATTACAGTCCATGCTAGTCTGTCAGATACACTGCTGAATTTAACAATGTTGTCTGCACGATTTCTGTTACTTACAAATCCTATACTTCCAACTTTTCATTTTCTCTTCCTCTTCAGTAAAATAAGTGGTTGCTGTCTTAAAGTTGAATTGCTTTTTCTTCTTTTCAGTGAATCTCACTCAAACCTACAATATCCGAACTAATGTTTTCTAACTGCAATCTTCTTTGAGGCTTCCTACATTGTACGTATAGATCTTTTCTAATTGTACTATTCTTCGGGTCTTCTTACATAATACGTATAGATCTTCATGGATTAATTTGTTTAATGTCCCAGTTTTCAATTTTCCGAGACAGTGCCTACTTACTATTGGTGGCACACTGGCCGTAATCACAGGAGGCAGTGTGGTTGGACCTTTAGTAGACTTTGACCCAACAGGAACGCCCGTCAAATCATATTTGCAATAGGATTCATCTTTGGTTGGATGGCTTGTGGCATATAATCTCACCTCCCTGCCACATAGTTTTTGGTGAGATGTATTTTTGTGCCACCTTTTTCGGTATTTTTTTTTTTAATAGATAATGAATGGAGGAAGGAAACACAAAGGGGAAAAAAAGTAAGTCTATGTGCCTAAAGGCATCCTCCATTCATAAAATACCCAAAACAACTGGACTTGAACTGATGTGGATCAAATGTTTGTGGGAAACAACTCCCAGGAAGCAAATTGCAGAGAGTAATAGTTCTGGGGATAAATGAATTTTGATAAGCAGAGGTTCTGCATTGCGGTGGAGAGAGTGTGAATTCATGGGCGCTCCCAGCTGCCCGAGTATTTTGGGAGAAAATGTGAAGGGGAGGAACAATTGAAGCCAGTTCGTCTGAACACTTACGGTAAAAATATCTATAAAATAATGCAAAAGAAGCAACATCTCTATGTACTGATAATGGAGGAAGGTCTTGCGTGATGGCTGGATTATTGATTAATCTAATGGCTTTATTTTGAATTTTGTCCAACTGCCTCAATGCAGCCGCTCCACATCCACTCCACAGTGGTGAACGGTATTCGATCTGAGAACGCACATGACTTTTGCATATTGTGGCAATCTCCTCGTCAGTGAAGAACTCACGAACTCTGTACATAAGTCCCAATTTTTTGGAAGCATTTTTAGCAAGGGATTTAACATAAACTGTCCAGCATAGTATATTCAGTGAAACCCTATATATCTACAGGGGGTCCCGTGGTCTGTGCCATCTAATATGGTACCTTGTATATCTGGAAGGCCTTTCCCTATCTGCCACCCGGGGACGCACCAGACAGATCGATGGATAGATAGAGAGACAGATAGGTATATACATCATCCACCCTCATACTGTCCCATATAAAAGGAAGTGTGGAGCCCCGGGTTGTCACGGGGTTTTTAAAATATCACGGTTTTTTTTTAAACAAATGCTAAATATTATTTAATTGATCATAATATTCAATAATATTGAAGAGCAGGGACAATGATTGTCTTACTAAATCAAGCAACGATTACTTTACGCTAGCTTGCTTCGCACGATTCTCTAAGAACGAGAATTTATAAACTTTCTCGACAGTACACAGCAGAGACTAATCACTCAATTGCTGTTTATTTGTACTGTAGCCTCTGGAGAAAGTTACTTCACCCCTGACAATACATAACTAATACTAATAACAGTATCAGGTTCTTGCTGGTGCTTAACTCCTAGGAGGCACAACGGATTTTAAGTTTAATACAAGACTGGCCTAAATACCAGTTATGAAAGGCAAAACGTTTATGCAAGCTAGGAGCTGTATGGAAAATAAGCTTAATTATGGAGAAATGAAACAAGAGTTTACATTACATTAAGCTCAAGAAAAAAAACTGTTAAATTTATTGATTACAAAAATAAATTTAACGTTACATTTCAAATCAAATTAATGAGATCGCACTCACTCACTCACGCAAAAGCTAAATACTTACGCCTAGGGAAAACACATTAATTAAACTCTTAAGTCTAGGAAAATACAAAAAGGAAATACTGGTCGATGAATGCTGTGTATCACGAAGGGGTGAGAGTACTGGATAACTGTGGTCTAGTGGAGTCTGGGTGCTAGCTGACCTCTCCTCTCACACCTCTGGAGCACAGTACCTCACTCCGTCACAGCAAGCACTTGACTGAATAAGTCGTGGGAAACAAAAGCGGAGCACTAGGCCGCATTTTTCTAACGGTCGAGGCAAGCAGGGGCGAACAATAAAGAAACAATAGTATCGCTCAGTAGAGCACTTAGTGACGTGCATTAAATCGGTCATTTTTGAAACAGTGACGAATATTTTGAAAAGTATACCACCGAAGTGGAGAGAGAAATGGTTAACTGAGCGATACACAGTGAGTTTTCCACTAATAGTTTGTGTTTTTCTCAAAAGGGAAATGTCGCGAATTTGATTCGTGACACGGGTCTAGGGCAGTTAGTTCCAACATACGCAACTTTACCTGTCCTTGAGTTGCATTACGTGAGAAATAAACCCCAAGTACCTCAAAGATGGAAACCCATACAGACCTTATCCAGTTGGACTGCCTTGATCCACTAAAAGCAGGAATCATTGGTTATATGGTTTCCAATCACCACAGTGAATGGTTTTCTGGAGCACAGGAAACCACTAGGTCTGCCATTCAGTGTACAGCGACGTTTAGAGAGAGAGAGAGAGAGAGAGAGAAGTGGGGGGATATCATGGATGTACTTACTGTGTATTCTGTGCTACTCGTATTGTGAGAGAAAAATGTTGCAAAGGTAAAATGTCTCTCCAAACACCTCTCTCATCTGCTATGTGGACCCGGGAAACAGAGTACATCTAAGGGAAAAAGCTGTGCCTTGGAATTTTACAAGAAAGGTGGAAACATTCAATTTACCAATAGATTTGACCTTGGAAAGGTATAAGTGGTTGTGTATAGCTATCCTTTCGATGAACTGTCAACTATTTCTGCTGGAAGCCTACTAAGGGTATAGCAGATACCATACACAAAGGAAATGCATGCTTTCTCATAGTAGCATCACTTCAAGCCAAACTTCTGATTGTGATTAACAGCTGTATTTGCTTCTGTATTAAGTACGTGCTGGCAGTCGTTGTTTTCAGATTCATGAAGGATTTTGAGATCTTCAGTTACCTGACCACGTTATCTCCTAGTCTGTAATGAAAAGAGGGCCAGTGCCTACGCCTGTTCTGATATCCTATATGCCTAATGGCTGGGATAAATTTAATAGCCTGTCCCTGAACTCTTTCAAGCCTTGAGTACCCTTTTCCATGGTCAACGACCAGCACTACACAGCATTATCCAGATGTGGCCGTACATGAGAAGTATACAGAGAAAACCATCTTATATATTCACCTAAACTACCTCTTTTTTGTATAATGTTGAAGTCTCTGCGTTCTTTTCTCTACTTTCCTGCTGTATCAGTGGGAGGTCCTTTTACAGAGATTATGAAGTGGGCAGTTAGAAAAGGTATCACTGAGATGAGGATGGTTAAAGCTGCTCTTTCCTTTGATTTTGTGGCTGATTTTCTAAATTGATGGTACTTTTGATGGGAAAATGTTAATTGAGCTGATCAATAACAGTTGAAGGGAAGAAATTGTTCCAGACGTTCAGCTGAAGAGTTGTTGAATGTGTTTTAAGAAAAGGGTGATGCAATTGGGAGAATAACTGTGGAGGTTTGAAGATGCCAGACCAGAAAATGATGGATATGGAAAGTGAGTATGAATGAAATGCAGTTGGTTGTATGTCAAGTAGAGGCACGACTGTGGTATATTTACCGACATCCAGCTAAAAGAGAAATACCCCAGAAAAAATGAAGAGCTGTGCCATGTACAGTATTTCTAAACTTAAAGGTGCTTGTTTATTCTGAATATGGTGATAAAGTCGGCTGTGGTATATATGTTGACTGGATTGTCAGGTTGGTGGTGTTAATAAATGAAGAAACAAGTCGGTGTGAGTGGATGAATAGTTAGGTGAGGAGTTCTCGATCAGTTTTAAGGAACATGCAGTATATACAGTGTCCAGTGCTGTTTGGGCCAGCATTTCAGGCACTGCCAAGATCATTTAAAAGTGGGCTACATTGGGACCCCTTATATGCAGATTATTTAACTCTGCTGAAAACATGCAGGAAATTAGAAAGAAATTCAAGAGGAGGAGCGATGGAATGGAAAGAACAGGGACTGGAATTTAATACTGGGCAGTCCAAGGTCGTGGTTATTTATATGAAGGTGGTAATGTCTTGGAACAAGGTGCGTAGCCTTGTGCAATGCGGAAAAAAGGGGTTGGAAGAATTCTGTTTTGTGTACAACTTTTAATTATTGGGTTCAGAAGAGATGTACTCGTAGTGGAGGTAGACTACTGGATCCAACAATTTTTTCGTGTGCAATATGTGGGGATGTTCGGAATCATGACATTATAATGGAAAGTGATGTATGCAGCGACAGCCTCTTGGAATTCGTGTATGAACTCTGTTGCCTGGGAAATATGGTGAGTGCAGGAGAGACATTGGCTAGTTATTCAAGGATGAGAAATGAATGGAACTAGTTTAGGGAACTGTTGCCAATTCTGACAACGAAAGAGCTCGCCATTTCTTCAGTGGGCTCTCTCCACAAAAGGTGCGTGAAAAGCGTTATTTTGTATGGCATTAAGCCTTGATCAATAAAAAGAGGAGGATAAATGCAGACTGAAGTGCACTGAAGTTAGTTTATCGAGATAGGTGTGTATGATATTGATGAATGGTGGACCTGAGAACGGTGCACGGGAGAGATTTGATATAAGATATATTAGGAAAGATATGTGAATCAGTAAGATAAAATGATCTGAACATGTTGAGAGGAAGGAGAAAGGTGACTGGCTGAGCATGGTCAGAATTAAGACTGTGTGCGTGTGTGTGTGAGAGAGAGAGAGAGAGAGAGAGTAGGTAATTAATGTGGTGATGGAGGGAAGGTGTAGGCCATTAGTCTAATTTGTCAAGGAGGTCGGATAATTACGGGGTGATGATGGAGCGGTGAAGGGGTGAAAGGAGGTGAGGGGGACGGGTGAAGGAAAGAGGGAAAATGGGTGAAGAAAGTTTGGTTAAAAGATGAGAGTATTCAGCAAGAGAGCATAGGATGTACACCTACCGTACTGATATCAAGTAGACTTTTTGTCCAGTATAAGTTTTCTGATTGGATACACCTAATTGTACTGACGATATAACCAACGCCTGTGAGAAAATGATAGGAAAGAGCAAGGGGAAGAGGAGACGGTGCCTGGGGATGAGGGAAGGGGGAGAGCGGAGACTAAAATCGAAAGGGAAGGATGGCGGCAGAGAGACGAACACCATGGGTAAAGGGAGAGAGATAAGGATGAAGGAAATGGAGTGCGGGGAAGACAAAGAAGGAACAGTGGGAGAGGAAAGTACTGGGGGAAGGGGAGGGAGAGAAAGAAAAGACAGGGATGGGAGAATGGAGAGGAAGAAGGGGACAGAAAAAGAAACAGACGAGAAGGGAATGGAAGGAGGGGGAGATGGTAGAGGGATGAGAGAAGAGGAAAAGGAAATAGAGGGAGGGGGAAACGAAGGAAAATGGAGAGAGAGGAAGAAGAGTGGGGAAGTAGAGAAGGGAAGACACAAAAATCGAACGGAGGAAGAAAGAAACGGGAGGGGAACGGAATGAGAGGAGTCAGGTAGAATCTGGGGAGAAAGGGAAAAAGTGATGGAATGGAAAACGAGAGAAACTGAGGAATGAAGGTGAATGAGGCGGTGAAGAAGCGATGTAAAATATGGGGAACAGGTGAATGTAGGGAGGGGGAGACGAGAAGGTGATGAGGGAAGAAGGGAGAAGAGAGCTAGAGAGGCGAGAGTGAAGGGGAAATACGAAAAATGATTAAAGAATGAGGGACGAGAGGGGAAAAAAAAGGAGAGAAGAGTGGAATGAAGAAGAGGAGAGTGTATTAAAGGAAAGGGAACCAAGAAGGGAATGGCGGAGAAAAAAAAAAAGAGGGAGGGGAAGGAAGTTTGTAAGGTGAGTGAGGAAGGGCAAGATACATGGGTGAGGAAATCGGGTAAAAGGGGGCATGGAAAAAGAGGAAGAGGAGGGAAGAATGGGAAGGGAATGAGTGAAAGGCGAGAGATTATTAATTAGTGAGGGTTTAGACAGGGAGGAAAAAAGAATAAGGACACGAGAAGCGACGTTGGACTGAGGAAGGGACATAGGGAAGGAGTGAATCGATGAGAGGGGAATGGAATGGATAGAAGGAAGAAGAAAAGGCTGAGGGAAATAGTTATAAAGAGAGAAGCAAAAGACTGGCAGAAAGACAGAGGAAGGTAGAGCATGGCGTTTAAGACGGAGGCTTCGAGTAAAGGTTAAAATAGAGTTCGGGGAAAGAGAGAGAGAGAGAGAGAGAGAGAGAGAGAGAGAGAGAGAGAGAGAGAGAGAGAGAGAGAGAGAGAGAGAGAGAGAGAGAGAGAGAGAGAGAGAGAGAGAGGGAGAGAGAGAGAGAGAGAGAGAGAGAGAGAGAGAGAGAGACTAGTTAGCCGAGTTGAGAGTAGTTTGGTGATTGAAATGGGGTGCGTCGGGTCGAGGATAGGGAAGGTGGGAAATGAAGGATAACAGTGAATCAACAGGAGTAATAATGATGACTATGGTAAAGAAGGTGATGATGTGAAAAGGTAAAATCAAACACTTTGAGGTGGTGTGCCCTTTGTAACAAATGAACAAAAAGACTGACTATATGAGAATGATGTGGAGGTGGGTGAGAGATGGAGAGGTAGATCGAGAACGCAGTACGGAGGTAAGATGACGTATTATTGACAGTAGAATGAAAAATTAACAAGGAATATATATGACAGTTAAAGAGGGAAAATGAAAGGGGGACCGAAAACGATGTTGGAGAGATACGATGTGAGAGTACGTAAAGCCTTGAAGGATGCGGCGTCTGAATACATGTATGGAAACTATTACTGTATATGAGGGGACGTAACAACACAGCCAGTCCCCTCTTTCTTCCTTCTAGGCGTAAGAACCCAAAGCTGGGCTAAACACTGTAGGTAAAGGGGGGGTGAGAAGAGAGAAAAGAGGACAGAGTAGGGATAAACGTGGAGAGAGAGAGAGAGAGAGAGAGAGAGAGAGAGAGAGAGAGAGAGAGAGAGAGAGAGAGAGAGAGAGAATTAACTGGAGAAAGTGGCTAAGTAGTTTGGACCATGTTATAAAAATGAAGAGTGAGAAATTGACTGGAAAAGTGTATCCTAGTGAAGTGGAGGAGAGGAAAGGAAAGGGGAGACTGAGGGGGAGGGGAAGGAATGGAGTGGAAAGATACATGAGTGAGGGAGAGGAATGGAGTGGAAAGATACATGAGTGAGGGAGAGGAATGGAGTGGAAAGACACATGAGTGAGGGGGTATAGCTGGAGGGAGCGCAAACTGATGGCCAAGAACAGAATGGCATGAGGTGATTTGTTTGTGGCCACCCTTCCGGGATTAAGGAATCTAGCGATATGTAGATAGATCGAGGTACGTAAGCGATGAGGAGTGTCGATCAAGTAAAAAAAAAAAAAAAAGACATGATAAGGAGAATATATCTATATGAGAACTGGATGGAGAGTGAATTTAAAAGAAATAAAATAAAAAGGAAGCTAAGCTAGGGATGGAGGAAGAAAGCCGAGAAAGTAAGCAAAGGAAGAGAAGAAGAGGGAGACAAAAATGTAAGCGATCTCTCATGATAACGTCTTCTCTATTTTTTTTTTATTCCAGTAACGTCGGAAATTTTCACTTAAAAACAAACAAACAAAGAAGCCTGCCATTCATGGTCGGGAGTAGTCTAGTAGTCTTTTCCCGCCTGGGGCGACAAACTATTCAGGTGAGAGTGAGCCAGACTAGGGGAACAAACAAGAAATACATAAATAAAGGAAGTGCATAAATACGGAGAAAGAAAAGCGGTAAGACTGAAGAGGAGAGTGGGTAGAACAAATGACTATGAGAAAGGAGACAGAACAAGATGTGAAGATGAAGAAAAAAGATGAAGATGATGGTAATGGTAATGATGTTGAAGAAGATGATAGTGTGTATATATATATATATATATATATATATATATATATATATATATATATATATATATATATATATATACAGTTTATATCATCATCATCATCATCATCATCATCATCATCATCTGGACCTCCTTTCCCACCCAAGGGCTGGGTAAGCAGTACCAATGTCCAGACAGCACAAACTTGCCCAGTTCAAATGAGGCCACACTTCCATTCACTCATCATTCAAGCCCCCGGAATCCTGGCTCTACCGGATACGTCCAAAACATTCACCACATTCTGCAGCTACAAACAAACGTATCCGATTGAGTAAATCCGGACGCTGCCTTGCTCACAAAGGGTGCCAAAATCCCTGATCATGCACTTTTCCTCACAACATTCATAAGCCAGCTCGATCTCCTGTCAGTTCCCTAGCCTCACCGACTTCCAAACCTTTCTTCCTCAAACCCTTATCCACCATATCTCTCCACCTTCTCCTTGGCCTACCTTGCCTCCTCCCTCCTTCAAATTCGCTCAGGTATACCTTTTTCACCACTGTATTGATATTCAGTCTTTCCACATGACCATGACCATACCATCTCAGGACACTCTCTTCAATTCTGGTGTCCACCGACTTCCTCACTCCACACCTTTCACGAATCACACTATTTCGTATCCTATCCACCCTCTGGATTCCACATACATTCCTCAGCAGTCCCATCTCCACTACTCTTACTCTTGACTTTTCACTTTCATGCCACACCATGGTCTCACACCCATATGTAAAGTTGGCCCTAATACTCCCTCATGTAAGCCTCATGCAGTTGCATCACTCAAGCCTCTGTTACTTATCGAGGCCTTCATTGCACCAGCTAATTTTCTTCCTTATGTTACTCTACTTTCAACTTCTTTTGCACATTTACCTCTCTTTTCTATCACCATACCCAAGTATTCGAACCCTCTCACCAATTCCAGTCTCTCTCCATTCACCGTGACATCCCACTGGAAGCCACCTTCTCTCTCAATAACCATCACCTTACTCTTCTCTACATTTACTCTAAAGGCACGACGCTCACAGACATCAGCAAAACTCTGCACTAGCCTACCAAGTTCTTGTCCAGTACTTGCAAGCAGTACTGCATCATTAACGTACAGAAAAATTGAGATATTCCATCTATCACCATTCATTACCAACGCCATCCCTCTCTCCAGTACTCGTGTTTTTACTTCTCTCATCACCCCATCCACAAATATATATATATATATATATATATATATATATATATATATATATATATATATATATATATATATATATTGAACAACCATAGGGACATCACGCAACCTTGTCGCACGCCCACACCAATCGTGAACCATTCACTTAGATGCCCATTAATCCTCACACATGCTTCAGTACCATCATACAAACTCTTGACAGCACCTAGCAGCTTACCATCTACACCATACAAGCGCAAAACTTTCCACAATCTCTCTCTGTCTACACTGTCATATGCTTTTTCCAGATCCATGAATGCCATAAACACCTTATGGTCCTTCTCACAAGCCTTCTCTGCTATCTGTCTCACTGCAAATACTTGATCCACACATCCTCTGCCACTCCTAAAGCCACCCTGTTCATCACTCACTGGGACTTCTGATATCTCTCTTACTTTCTTTATCATAATTCTTTCATATATCTTCCCTACCACACTCAAACTTATGCTGCGATAATTCTTGCACTCATTCACTCACCTTTATTTTTGTACAGGGGTACAATCACAGCCTTTTTCCACTCTGCAGGCACAGTTTCACTCATCCATGCCTTCTTACATATCTCCAACAAGCACTTCATTCCACTCTTTCCACTACACTTAAGCATCTCTGCATACACCTCATCAACCCCAGCTGCTTTCCCATTTTTCAGCCGTTTCACAACACTCTTCACCTGTGCGAGTGTCACATCTCCTGGCACTGCATTCCTTCTCTGCACACCCCCAAAACCAATCATGTTTACAGCCGCTCCTCTCTCTCTATTCCCATTCATCAGGCTTTCAAAATATTCTGTCCATCTGGTCCTTACTTCATCTCCATGAGTTAGTAACCTACCACCTGCATCCTTCACACCATCTCATTTCTTTCCGCTTTCACTTCTACATTTCCGCACCTCTTTCCAGAATAACCTATTTTCAGAGTAGTTCGCATTCATTTTTCTTCCCAGATCATCATTTACCCCCTTCTTTTTCCTCTTCACTAGTCTCTTTAAGTGTTTCTTGCTTTCGATATACTCAGTTCTTATTTCAACTGAACCCCCATCCTGTAACCGCTTTAGCACTTCTTTTCCTCCACTGCTTTCTTAACCTCATCCTACCATGCCGTACCCTTCTTTTTTGTTGATACTCTTGCCACGCCACACGCCACTTCGGCATTCCTAACTAAGCAATCCCTATATGCATTCCACAGGCTGTCCAGATCCAATTCATTCCAGTTCACTGATTCTAACTCGTCCTCTACTTTGGTCCTGTAATCATCTGCGATTTCTTTGATCCTCAGCTTCTCAACTTTCAGTCTTTCTCCCTCACTGCTCCTCTCTCACATGATCCACCTCACTCCTCTCAGCTTGTTATATATATATATATATATATATATATATATATATATATATATATATATATATATATATATATGCCTTGAGGCATATCAACCGGCTCATAATCATTTGACAGTCTGCGTTGTGTTACTGTTTTACTGTACTGTATAATTGCTTTACTATATTATATGCTATTTTATGCTTAGTTTTCAACTTTCACTGACTGGGAAGTTTTTAGGATAGAGGGTCGAGACAGATAGGTCTAGTAACTCAAAATCCTGCTCAATGCCAAATGTTGAGCGGATGGGGGGTACAGTACAATATCTTATTCGACACAGGGCTTGGCTGAACTATGATGGATAATTGAAAGTTTGCCGTAAATATGAGGGGTTCAGAAAGTATCTTTTTTTTTTTTTAATAACAGAACAGAGGAAGGAAAAACAAATGAATAAAAAAAATAATCCATACACCATATTACTGGTGTCCTCTGTTCATAAAATATCTGTAACAGTTAGACTTGAACAGCTGTGGGTTAAAATTTGGAGGGAAACAGCTCTGGGGAAGCGAGTTCCAGAGAGATGCAGTTCGGGGAATGAAAGAATTCTGATAGGCAGAAGTTCTGCAATATGGCTGAGTGACATTCCAGTCATGAGCGCTACCAGATGCCCGTGTAGCATGAGGGAAGGCATGGAGAGGTGGCATCATGGACGCAACTTCGTCTGAGCACCTGCCAAAAAATTATCTGTAAAATAATGCAAGGGAGGCAACATTCCTTCATACTTGCAGGGGAGGTAGTTTATTTGTAAAGGCAGGGTTGTTAATGATTCTAATTGCTTTGTTCTGAATTTTGCCTAGTTGTTTTAATGCAACCTCTCCACATCCATTCCACAAGGGTGAGTAATATTCAAGCTGAGAGTGCACATGACTCTTAACCCGCCCCATCCCAACGTTTTCTGGGCAGTGGTACGCCCCAGTCCCAACATTTTTGGACCTTTTTTTTTTTTTTGCTCAAACATCCGCTTTTGGTGAGAAACATCGAAAATTCATAGAGAAATCGCTCACCTGAGGTTTAAAATACTCGATCCAGGTACGAGTTCCTCCTTACCTGACTGGGTTTTCTAACAGGCTGGCACCAAAGAAATCGAGTTCTATGGGAGGGTAACTATTTTATCCACCCATAAACAGTATTTATTTATTTATTTACTTGGTACGAATTTATATGTAGTACAAGAGTATATTGGTTTTCAAACAGTAATATAGGCATTATAAGCATTGTTTCACTCATTAACTCATCACCATTCATGACCTTTTTTTCCCACATTACCTGATCATCATTTCTGACTGTTTCTTCCTCTAATGCTCAGTAAACTTTGTCCTCCACATTGTCATCGATTGGGGAATCACTCTGGCCCTGAATGTCTTTATTGGCCAGGTCACTGGTAACAGGTGAATTGCCGAGACAATGGCGTGCAGGGGGGGGGGAGAGGTTATGCAGTGTAAGGCATTGTCCCTGCTTGGCATCTTGTAGAGGAATAGAGGAAGGTGTCCCGTGTATACGTGCCAAAAATCACTTGCGAAATCAATCGCGAAAATTGAAAATTGTGCAAATTAGGGACCTTGCAATGTTGCCGTGTTAATTTACGTCTCTGGGATATGAGTGCACATCATGTGAGGACGTGAATTCACGTTTCCGGGACGTGGCGGGTTAAATATTATAGGTGACTGCTCATCAGCGAAGAAGTTACGGACTCTGTACAATAATCCAAGTTTCTTTGAGGCAGTTTTGGCAAGTGATCTGACATGAGAGGTCCAGCTGAGGGCATTGTTAAGTGAGACGCCAAGAATTTCAGTACTTTTTGAGATGGGAATATTAGTAGCACTGAAGGTAATGTACGAATTTGGCAATATGTGTCTATTAGTAAACAGTATATATTTAGTTTTACTGGCATTAAAAGAGACAAGGTTGTTTTGTCCCCATTCACCGATCGTAGATAGATCTTGATTTATGGAGATGGCTGTACTGAGTTGAGAGGTAGAGATATTGGACTTTGTAAATGGGTGTCTGAGTGTGAATGAATTATGTAGTGTTGAGTCATCTGCATATGAGTGAATGGGATTGTGGGTGACAGATAAGAGATCATTAATATGAACCAGGAATAGGGTTTGCACCAGAACTGACCCCTGTGGCACGCCGGCGTTAATTGAGTGGTAATTGGAATATACATCATCTACTTTTACTCTTATTTTCCTGTCACTAAGATATGAAGAAATCAAAGGAACAAAAGACGTTAGTCCATAGCAAGGGAGTTTGGACAGCTGAGAACGGTGCCATACTCTGTCGAAAGCTTTAGAAATATCAAGAGCTACTGCATGAGTTTCTCCACGTAGATCAATTGATTGATGGATAGTATGAGTTAGGAGATTGAGTATGTCAATGGTGGATCTTTCGTGGCGAAAACCATATCGTCTATTACTAATTAAGTTTTTGGATTCAAGATGTTTAACAATGTGCTTAATAATTAAAGTTTCAAATACCTTACCAAGAGAAGATGTGACAGCTATTGGTCTGTAATCAATGGGATCAGATGAACTTCCTTTCTTCGGAATTGGGTGAATATTGGCTGCTTTCCATGAATTTGGGAATAAAGAAGTACGTATGCATAGTCTGAATAATTTAGCTAGAACAAAGGCAAGTTCAGGGGAACACTTTTTGAAAACAATTGGCGGAATTCCATCTGGGCCTGGAGCTTTGCTGGTTGGTAAATTGTCTAGGATGGATTTTACGTATCTTATCTGTATTTTAAGTGGGGCAATTTCGGGAGAGTCAAGTTCTAGTACTGGGACATTCTGGCTGGTATCGTCTATGGTAGAGTTTCTGGCAAATATACTGACAAAGATATCTGCTTTCCCACGCAGGTCTGTAATGTTGCCATCTGAAGATTTTAGTGGGGGAATAGAAAATGGCTTGTTAAAGTTGTTATTGAAAGAATTAAAAGTTGACCAGTAGGCTCATAAAAAAATAAATAGCTAAGCTGTTGAGCTAGGACACTAACTCCCTTCAAAATGGACCCCCTTCTGGCTTCACACACACATAGCACAGCATTCTTTCCACTGCATGAAACATATTTCAAAGTCGGTTTTCGGTGTCTCGTTCAGTTGCTTTGTGGCATTCATCATGATCTTTTCTCTTGTCTCACATCGGGAACCTTTCAGCGGAGGTTTGAACTTGTGAATAACCAAGATGTCGCACTGAGTCATGTCTGGTGAGTAGGGAGACTGCTGGAACGAGGTGTTGTGCTTGGCACAAAATTCCTGAGTCAGCTGAAATGAAGAGGTAAGGATGTTGTCATGATGTAGGTTCCAACTTGCCACTTTCCAAAGGTCTGGTCTCTTCTGCCGGACTGTATCACAAGGACAACGAATAACGTCGAGGTAGTAATGTTTGTAGTCAGACCTTCTGCTGCATACTCTTGGTGCACACCACCAAAGTAGTTGGAAAAAAAATCAACATGCATTTCACCTTGCTGCGGACCTGTCGTGCTTTTTTTTACCTAGGCGAGACCCTGTATGGTGCCACTGGGATGACTGTGCTTTGGTTTCTGGGTTGTACCTGTAACAGGGGCCGGGGAAACAGGCAACTTAACCGAAATAGGGTAAACCTAAAAATATTGGGGGTAATGCGTGCAGTATGAGAGATAATGCGTGCAGTATATTACTGATTTTTCATATGCGGTAAATAATGTAAGTTTTAGTGAAGAAGATGTAAAACCATGTATCATGTATCATGATATTTTTAATTTGCATTTTTCGTATATCATATGCGACAATTTTAGAAGCAAATTGGCTTGTTTTTGCATACTTTGAAGTCTGGGGGTAATTTCATTTTACTCAGTAAATTTTTGGGTAATACCCTAAAAGCTCCCTGACCCTTGCTGTATACCAAAGTTTCATCTCCAGTGATAATAGTCTTCAGAAAGTCTGGATCACGATTTGCACACGCCAACATGTCTTGAGCAACGTTCATCCACAGAGCTTGCTGTTCACATGAAAGGAGTTTTGGAACGAACTTGGCGAACACTCTTCACGTGCCCAAATCATCCGCTAATTTTTTGTGTGCTGATCCATCGCTGATTCCAGCTTCATTAGCGATTTTTCTGACAGTCAACCGATGATTTCACATGACCAAATCGCAGACTTTCTTCACATTTTCATCATTCCTGCTTGTTGACGGCCTATCAGGACGTGGATCACTCTCGACTGGCATTCGGCCATTTTTGAAGTGATAGTACCACTCCTTTATTTGTGTTACCGCTATGGCTTCCTTCTCAAAAACTCGTTGGATCTTCCTAACAGTATCAACTTGGGTTTCACCTAGTTTTTGGCAAAATTTGATGCAGTAACGCTGTTCAACTTTTTCGGTCATCGTTACGAGCGCAGGAATGAGACGAGTGTAAAGTGCACGCCCCTTGAACTCAGACTGACTGACAGCCATTAAGTCAATCGTGGCGGCTGCCATTAATCATGCATGTGCACGAAGGTCCTGCACTGCGCTACACAAAACCCAGCCCCTATCCTCCAACTAATTGGTGAGAAAAAAAAATGAGGTGGGATAGTTTCTGAACACCCCTCATATATATATATATATAAAGGGAGAGAGAGAGAGAGAGAGAGAGAGAGAGAGAGAGAGAGAGAGAGAGTAAACCAGGATGAAAAAGAAGATAATTGGCTGGTAAGACTGAGAATGTTATTATACAGCAGAAGATAGGATGGGTGTTTGCGGCGGTGTGTGATGACTATAACAGGGACGAAAAAGGACAGGCAGATATTCATTTAAACTTTCATTCCAGTTTTGATAGAATGAACAATCATTCCGCCATTTTGACATGAAGCATACATTCTGATGTACATTCGAATATTTTTGGACACAGTTCTTAATAATTAATAATATTATTTCAAAAAATGCGAAAATCTTATTTTGACAGTGTTAGTTGTGAATGATCCAGTGACAAGCGTCAAGGATGCCAAGGTGAAGCGTAAAGAAAGGCAAAAGTTAACTGTGAAGGATTCCAAGGTTAAGTGTGAAGGATGCCAAGGTTAAGTGTGAAGGATGCCAAGGTTAAGTGTGAAGGATTCCAAGGTTAAGTGTGAAGGATGCCAAGGTTAAGTGTGAAGGATTCCAAGGTTAAGTGTGAAGGATTCCAAGGTTAAGTGTGAAGGATTCCAGGGTTAAGTGTGAAGGATTCCAAGGTTAAGTGTGAAGGATTCCAAGGTTAAGTGTGAAGGATGCCAAGGTTAAGTGTGAAGGATGCCAAGGTAAAGTGTGAAGGATGCCAAGGTTAAGTGTGAAGGATTCCAAGGTTAAGTGTGAAGGATTCCAAGGTTAAGTGTGAAGGATTCCAAGGTTAAGTGTGAAGGATTCCAAGGTTAAGTGTGAAGGATGCCAAGGTTAAGTGTGAAGGATGCCAAGGTTAAGTGTGAAGGATGCCAAGGTTAAGTGTGAAGGATTCCAGGGTTAAGTGTGAAGGATGCCAAGGTTAAGTGTGAAGGATGCCAAGGTTAAGTGTGAAGGATGCCAAGGTTAAGTGTGAAGGATTCCAGGGTTAAGTGTGAAGGATTCCAGGGTTAAGTGTGAAGGATTCCAGGGTTAAGTGTGAAGGATGCCAAGGTTAAGTGTGAAGGATTCCAGGGTTAAGTGTGAAGGATTCCAGGGTTAAGTGTGAAGGATGCCAAGGTTAAGTGTGAAGGATTCCAGGGTTAAGTGTGAAGGATTCCAGGGTTAAGTGTGAAGGATTCCAGGGTTAAGTGTGAAGGATGCCAAGGTTAAGTGTGAAGGATGCCAAGGTTAAGTGTGAAGGATGCCAAGGTTAAGTTTGTAGGAGGCACAGGTTATGTGTAAAGAATGTCAAGGTTAACTCTGATGGATGCTCAAGTCTGATGTGACGTATGGTAAAGGATAGATGTGAAATTGTGAAGGATGCTAGAGCTAGGTGTGATGGATGCCAAGGTAGGGAGAGGAATGCCAAGGTTAAGTTAGTGTGAAGGATGCCAAAGGTCTGATGGATGCTCATGTTAGGCGTGAAGTATGTTAAAGACCGGTCTGAAGGATGCCAACGATAGCTGTGAAGGCGCCTAAGGCTAGACCTGCAAAGTCTGAAGAATGCCAGTGTTAGATCTGCTATATGCCAAACTATTATGTTTATGGCAGCTCCAAGGGTTATCACCTTCCGGTAACTGGCTACTACACCCCCTCCCCTGGCAGTAAGAACACTGTTCCAAAACTGTCAGGATTTTCAGGAAGAAATATACATCAGATCTGAATCGTTTAGACTACAGTAATCAGAATGATAAACGTTACTTTTAGAGCGAGTTGCGAATTATAATGAATATTTATTAAAGAAGAAAGTAAAGAGGAAAGAAAAATGAAAAGTGTAAAGAGCAATGTACCACTGCGGACAACTGACACAGCTACACGTCAGCTGTTTGGTTGGCTGCATTTACCTAACGTGGCTTAGTCAAATTTAGAATTAATGAATGAAATTTACACGAACTGGTGCTCCTCATTTCTAATACAGATAAATTTCAGATAAATTTCTCTGTACTAAGGCCTAGAAATGAACTGTAAGCTGTAACAACCATAAACCAACAGTGGGAGTGTGGTAGTCCCCAGTTGTTCAGATGTAAACAGAAGAGGTACTGTAGCAGCAGCACGAAAAAGATGCAAAGGAAAGAAGGAATGTTAAAGAAAGGAAGAACGAGTACATTAGACGACTGAGACACGTCAACACAGTCTCTACAATTCACTCTCAGCTGAATAATTATGCCTTGGGGAAGCGAGAATTACTCCGACCATGAAAGCATCAGAGGCGTACCAGAGAAAGATAATCAAGGTGGAAAAGAAAAGGAAATATATTAAGAAGCAAGAACTGTCGGAAGAAAGCAAGGGATACAAATGATAAGACCAGGCTGTGTAAGAATGACGGAAGAAGACGTAACACAGAAAATAGACGGAGGACAGACGAGACTCAAGAACGATGGAAGAGGACTAAAGATAAAATGAGGCAAATGTTAACTTATAATAAAAGAGAAAGGGAAAACTAACAACAATGACACATGAATGGAAAGAGAAATAAAGGCGAGTGATCATGGTAGTGCAAAAATCATGAATGTAAGAAAATAAGAGTAAAGGAGAGAGAGAGAGAGAGAGAGAGAGAGTGGCACGAATATGGAAGCACAGGAGAAGAGACCAGAGAAAGATAAAGTTGGAAATATGATAAAGAATTGAAAGTAAAAAATAATGACAGAAAGAAGAAGGAGCGTTTGAAAATGACACAAGAAAAATAGAAGTAAAAAGAAGGAAGGGGATTGGACTTTGAAATAAATGAGAGAAAACGTTGAGGCAGTGAAGTACGAGAAATAGGAATGAATGTTATAAAAATCAAGAAATAAAACACACAACTAAGAACATTTTTAGGAAAGGAGAATAGAAAACCATAGCGAAAGATGTAAAAAAAAAAAAAAACATTAAAGACTGCCAATATTTGCGATGCGCGTGCAGGATGGGTCAAAAAATAACAAAACATAAAAAAGGATGGAAAAGAAAGGAAATTGAGCTCTCAAAGGAATGAGTGTTCCCAAGCCCTCCTCTAAAGTCGGTTGGTCTATCAATTGAAAAACATTCTAATCAATTAAGGGGTGGCCACAAACAAACTTCCCCACGTCGCCCAGTCGTCTGCTGTTTGTGTGCCAAAACTGTACATTAAGTATATGTCTGGAGGGATTTGCCGAAGAAACAATTGTGCAATGTCTGAAGTGAATTAATGAAGGAATAATAGAATGCCACAAAATGAAAAGCGCCGGGGAAAAAAATTGATAAAGAAAAAATGAGAGGACATGACCAAATACAATAAGCCTCTCACCATTGGGTATACCACCACAGAAAAGTTACTCAAGGGAGAGAGGAAAATATGTACATAAAGTAAAACAGGAGAAGTAGCTGTGAAAAAATGGTAAAGAGAATAAGAAGACAAGAGAATGATAAGAGTGTAAATATAACAAGGAAATTTATATAAGGACTAAAGAAGGTACGAAGAAAAAGGAGAAAATGGAAAAGAAAAAAAGTAATGGAGGAGGAATATATAAATGAAATAAGAGGGACTATGTAGAGCAAGTAAAGTTCATGAATTAGGGAGAAAAGAATGTTAATGAAAAGAAAAAACTATGTAAGGATTATTGAAACAGGCAATTATGCAAAATTAATAATAATATTAAGCGCCACAACGAAGATAAAAATGAAAGAAAGAAAAAACGAAGGATTATTGAGGGAAAATAATGAAGAAAACTGAAAGACTGAAGACGAGAATATGATAAAAATTTTGAGGGAAAAGTGTGGAAAAGATAAAAACCGAGACGCGAAACCGAGAGAAAAAAAATCAAGATAAAAAGCGAGATGGCGAAGAAAGAAGGGTAAAAAAAGAAAGAGAAGACATGAAAAGGATGAAAGTAGAAAACATGATGAAAAGAGAGAGAAAAATATAAGGAAGGGGAGGACGGAGAAAAGAAACATGACCGCAAAATAATAGGACGAAAAAAGAGAAACATCAGAGAGACAGATTTGGATAAAGTATAATACGAGAATTATGGAGGTAAAAATGAGGTAGAGAAGACTGGTGTGGAACGGGGTGAAAAAAGATGGAGGAAAAAACAGAAAAGAAAGTACGAGATAAGGGAACGAAAAATGCGGTAGGAACAACATATTTTGACTGTGCTGAGTTAATGAAAATATTTCATATAGAAAAATTTTGATTAAACAGTATGAGGAGAAAAAAAAAAAGACGAATGGAGAGAGAGAGAGAGAGAGAGAGAGAGAGAGAGAGAGAGAGAGAGAGAGAGGGGCAAAAGAAAAATGAAAAAAAAAAAGAGAGAAACAAAGGTAAGAGGGGAAACAACAGGGTTAGCAAGAAGATATTTAATAGAAAATAGAAAAGGAAAAACATGGATAAGAGATGTGAACTGGGAAAGGAAGAAAGTAGAGTAGAAACGGAGAAGAGGAGCAGGTGAAAAGAATAATGATATGTGATCACTGGAAAAAATGAAAGAAGAGATAAAGGGAGAAAATAGAAGGATGAGAAAACCAGGATGGAGAAGCGGAAAATCGAAAAGAGAAAGAGAAGGAATGTGGAGGAGACCAGTAAGTATAAATATGAATGAAAATAAAAAGACAAGATGAATGAAGGAAAGAAAATCACAAGAAAAATATAGGCAGAGATAATGACCAAAACCAGGAGGGACTGAAGTGGAAGGGGTGAAAAAGTGTTAAAGATAAAAGTGATGATGATGATGATGATGATGATGATGATGATGATGATGCAAGGAAGGAAGGAAGTATAATGCGAAATGAACGATTAATTGATAGATGAATATGCGGATAGTTGAAGGGATAGATGGATGGATAGATAAAAGAATGATCGGGGACGGATGGATGGATCGATAGATAGATAGATAATGGATGAACGGATGATGGATGGACTGTGTGTGACAGAGAGAGAGAGAGAGAGAGAGAGAGAGAGAGAGAAGACGGGTGACAGGTATGAAAAAAAAATGAAACCAATCGACACAGGAGAAGAGAAGAATAAGCAAGTGAGATTACAGTTATGCCTACCAAATGCACAAGGCTCATCAGGGCAGACAGGAGGTTCTTCATCCATTCTAATAATATCTCATCAGCATGACTCACTACAATCAGATTTACACAGCGTTCCTAGTTATCCCTGAGCATGAAAGAAGGCACAGGGGGAAACTAACCTTGAATCGTGCAGTAGAAGTTATATCCAGTGTTTTATATTTCACTGCTGAATTAACAGGGGCAACAGGAGAAAATTATGCCCACCCATCTGATCAATGCGAGTGAAAGAAGAGAAAGAGGTGCATGGAAGGGCGTGGGTGAGTGGGGTGGGAGAGTGGGGGAGTTTATTAGGAGAGCTGGGTGAAGGAGAAGTGAGTGGGTTTGCGGAGAGTAATGCTAGAGGGAGACGGAGAGAGTGGGACTGGGGAGTGAGTTTGTGGAGAAGAGGCTGGAGTAGGTTGAGGGAGATTGAAAGAACTGGAAGTTGTGGTTGAGAGAGGGATAGGGTAAAGGAATAGGGATAGGTCAGTGGAATGGGTGTTCTGGGGGAGGGAGAGGGTGGAGGAAATGGGGTGGGGTTATGGAAGAAGGATGCAATAGGGATAGGCGAGATTATGGAGTGGGTGGTTGAAGGTTTGGAAGCAACGTGTGAGGGGGTTAATGTATGATGGTTTGGGATGTGAAGGGTTAGGGAGAAGTTGGGGACGAGAGATGGAATTAATAGGAAGACTATAGGATTGGGTGAAGAGGGTGGGATTGTGAGAGGTAAGGCGGAGGTGGATGACGCAGTCCACTGGTAGGATCTGCTCCATTATGCTTTGATCAGTGGGTTTGATGATGGGTTTTTGAAACGAGTAGCCTAATGACGAGGACTTTAATGACGTGTCGTCTAGAAAATTTTGAGTCGCTTGATACTACTTCTGTATTTTTCTAAAACTTTCTAGTACGACCGTATGATTGTATTCCCCTAAGGAAGGATCTGCTTGTAGTGGTGGGTTGAATAAGGCTATACCTCACCTATCCACTCTGAGAATCTTTCCAAGACCAAATGATATTATTTTGTGGTAGCAAGTATATAATACAAATAACGTAACAGCAGTAAAACCCTTACAAGATTAACAGTGAAAACACTGTTAATCTTGTCTGAGGGAATTGGGTGGCTATAAGAGAGAGAGAGAGAGAGAGAGAGAGAGAGAGAGAGAGAGAGAATGACTTTGGCAGTAACAAACGGCATCAACAAACACGCAAGCTGACATCAAGAAAGGTGATTAATGTAACATCTTAAGACATTCACAAAATGCGAAATAAAAAAAAACTTATGGCATAAATGTTTGCTTGCAACCTTACTCATAAGTAAACTTTTGTCAGTATAATAAAATGAAAGTGGTAGAATTACCGGTAACTGATTGATGGTGGATTTATGAATCGGTAATTGATTGATGGAAAGAAATGTATATAAAATCACAGATGAACTTTGTACATAAAGAAACTAATGCCCAATACACATAATTAGGTACAAACACAAAGTATATGCATGCAGTCACAAATCACACATGTATAAAACGAGAAACATGCAGGTACAGAAAAATACCGACCCTATCACCATGAAATCCCCCCCACACACACACACACAAAGACAACTTAAGGCACGTTGTAGTGAAAGATCCGAAGGCATTCAAAGCCCTGTGGGTTTAAGATTAGGCGATCTATCCCTTTATACCTACGTCTCACTCCAGCCTCGTAAGGCTTGGTATTGTGTCGGCACTCCTCAGGAGCAGCCAGGGGCAGTTTGTTGACCCCCCTCTAGGTTTGGATAATACATTAACGACTTGTGTTCAGTCTGACACTGGCGGCAATAAATAATTAAAAAGTAAATTGCTCTCTTCCTCTTCTTTTCTTCTTCTTACTATTAGTATTAGTGTTAGTAATGGTAGTAGTCGTAGTAGCAGCAGCAGCAGCAGCAGCAGTAGTAGTAGTAGTAGTAGTAGTAGTAGTAGTAGTAGTAGTAGTAGTGCAACTATTATATGGTTATTATTATTATTAGCAGGTGAAGGCGTCTACAAGGTAAAATGCTGACTAGAAGGTTTTAGCGAAAACTGCAGCACTTAAGTCATGTTATAGTGCTTTCCATTTGGCTTTCAAGCGCAATTCAGCGTTCCACCCCGTGGACGCCTTCACTTGATCAGTATTCAAAATTTCAACAAATATTAATTGCAGCAAGTAGCATTTTGATCAGTATAGAATTTAAAGATGATGGTAGAAAACAACAATTTGGTCAGTATTAAAAACTTCCACAAAAAATTATGGTAGCAAGTAAGAACTTGACAATAAAGGAAACTTGACAAAAAATGATGGTAGCTAGTAACATTCAAACCATAAGAAAAAAAAAAAAAAATCAACGAAAAATGATGGCAACCTGTTGGAATTTCATCAGTATTTAAAAATACAAGAAAAGTTGACAGTAGCAACTAACATAGTGAACAATTATAGATTTTTCAACAAAAAATGATGGTAGATCATGATAAAGCGGCCAATGATAAAATATCCCCCCCCCCCAAAAAAAAAAATGATGGTAGCAAGCAACAATTTCATTATGTTAGAATTTCCGACAAAAATAATGGTACCAATTAACATTCAAATAATTGAACGAAATTTGCACAGGAAATAGTGGTAGTATGGAGCACCCAAATCATTTTCAGAAATTGAAAACAAATATGATGGGTTCGGCAATGTGCCCCATACCATTGTGTGTGGCGCACCCTGCGCGCGCGCGCGCGCGTACATGCGTGCGTGTGTGTGTGTGTGTGTGTGTGTGTGTGTGTGTGTGTGTGTGTGTGTGTGTGTGTGTGTTTTCATTCCTAGACTATTTGACGGATTTGAATGAAACTTCCTTGGTGAGTTTATCTGGTTACTGGGAAGGTCTTCCACTATATAAAATTTTCCAAGCATCATTTTTGGTGATCCCCTCCTTACCAAATAAAAAATTATCAGAAACAATAACAGGAGTGTTAATATGCTTTTCATATATTAGTACGTTTAATACAATGGACGTAATGCAGTATTTGGGGAAAGTGAGCCCCAAACGATCATTGAGGGGGATCATCCCTCCAAAATAAAAAAACTATCAGAAACAGAGGAGAGTGAGCCCATGGACTTCAATGAAACTGCTTGTTAGTCGTCTGGTTCTTTGATAATATCTTCTGCTAAATAAAATTCGTCATTATTCCTAGGGGTTTCAGCCCACTTCCAAAAAATATGGAAGGTACGAAACAGGGGATGGATGGCAGGTATGGCTTTGATATCTTAGTATAAACTGTGTAATAGACTCTTATCCTTAGTGCGATATTTTAGAAGCATGACCCCCCAGTAATTTTTGGAGGTCAGCCTTCCTCCCCAAAATACAAACGGTCAGATACAGGGGAAAGATTTGAATGAAACTTCCCAGGTGAGTTTGTCAGGTCACTCCAGAGTTATTCCACTATAATAGAGTTGTTCAGCCGTGATTTTTAGTGAGGTCAACCCCTCTGAAAAAAATTTTAAAATCTCAGAAAGAGGGAGAGGAGGGAAGATATGGCTTTGATATCTTGGTATACAGTGAACTAAGTACTCTTATCCGTAATGTGATGTTTGAGGAGCGTGACCCCATAAATGCTTTTTGAGGGTCAGTACCCGCCCCCAAAATAAACATCTAAAATAGTGAAAGGTGAGCACATGGATTCAATGAAATCAGCATATGTATCGCAGGATTTGGTATGAAGTTTCCATTTTTTCCTCTAAATGCACAGGGAGAAACTGCATGTCTACTGTATTATTATTATTATTATTATTGTTGTTGTTGTTGTTGTTGTTGTTGTTGTTGTTGTTGTTGTTGTTGTTGTTGTTGTTGTTGCTGCTGTTGTTGTTGCTGCTGTTGTTGTTGTTGCTGTTTTTGTTTGTAAGTTCCGTCATATTTACGGTATTATTATTTTTCTTTGTACTTTTTCTTTTCACAGATCCTGATGATAGACAGAAAAGTACCCAAGGGTAACCCAAATACTTGTGCCAAATATAAATGACCTTAACCTATTTTGAAGGTTATATAGGCTACACACATTTGATGCAGAAATTTCGGATTTGAAGTTGAAATACCTCAGAAACTAAATGAGATATAGATATTTGGTGGAACATTCTGTGATAAAAAAGTTTACCGAAAATTTTGGCTAAATATTTTGTCATTTAGCCAACTGGAAAGTACCGAATTTAAATCCGTTCAGTATTTTCTTTTGCAACATATTTTAGAGGAAACCACAAAAGCTGTAAGGCTGTAACTTTACAGACATATAGCTGTACTCCCTCTCATTACCTGGAAGGAATCTGGTTACAGTTAAGCATACAGTTCGCCAGTTATATCTGTGCAGATATCTATGTTGTTTTCATATGAAGTTTTTAGGCAGTGAACACAACAGTAGTATTTGCATAACTACAATCAATACCATAAATTGTTAGGGAGAAGCTTCCTTATTGTGGCTACACAGTAAGTAAATAGGTAGCTAGCTATTATTATTATTATTATTATTATTATTGTTATTGATGTTTTCATTATTGTTGTTGTTGCTATTGCCATTGTTGCTATTGTTTTGTTCTTATTTTAGTCATCAGTGACGTCGTTGTTTCTGCAGTTTTTGTCAGTGTCTTTGTTGGCTATTATTATTATTATTATTATTAATTATTATTATTACAAACACACACACACACACACACACACACACACACACACACACACACACACAGAGAGAGAGAGAGAGAGAGAGAGAGAGAGAGAGAGAGAGAGAGAGAGAGAGAGAGAGAGGAGCCGTTAAGTCCTCACAAACACAGAGGGGATATGGGGTGCCAAGTGAAGCATTGAGGCAGAAGGGTTACACAAGGTAAGGCAGGATGGTGAGGCAGGGAGGCGAGGCAGGAACATGAGCCAGAGAGGTGAGACACGGAGGTGAAGCAGGGAGTTGAGGCAAGAACGTGATGCAGGGACGTGAAGTAGGGAAGTGATGCAGAAGTGAGGCAGCGAGGTGAGGCACGGGGGATTGGGCAATGGTGTGAGACAGGGGGATGAGTCAGGGAGAAGGCAGGGAGGTGAGGCATGAGGTGAATTTGGGAGGTGGGGTACAAAGGAGTACAGAGGAAAGCAAATAGCCACAGACGTGTTGTTTTTTTTTGTGGATGTTTGGTACAGGAAAGGTTACAACTAACAAACACTATTCTATCAGCTAAAGACATGGATAGAAAAGCAGGAAAGCTTCCCCCCACACCCACCAAATCCTCCAGCCGAAGCCGGTAGGCAATAGTGAAAAAGACCACCATGCAGCAGAGAAAAACTGTCTTGGATATGTCATCAAAAAGAGCGAAAGCAAATCTTAGTCAATATCATCTACCTTAAGAAGAAACTAACATTGTCAACAATATTTTTCGACGTTGTTCTGAGGGTCGAATCATCGGGTTATGAAAAAAAAAAAAAAAAAAAAAAGTTATATACTACAGAAATGTATTAATCAGGAATGAACAAACTAATCTTGGGTTAAAAGACAGGTATGGTACTTATCCGAGCGACCTTTAAAGATTAGTACTGGATCAGTTTACTTCACTGGAGGGCAGTTTGTTCCATGCATTTACAATTCTATTAAAGAAGTAATGCTTAGCTTTGTGTGACTGAAATTGTTTACGAATTGTTTTTTACCCATTACCTGTGGTATGATTAGAGCAGTCAACTGTGAAGTATTTACTGATAGCCATATTTTCGTGTCTTTTGAATACTTTAAATACTTGAATGAAAAAAATCTCCTCGTAAATTGCGTTTAGTTAAGGTTAGGAGATGCAGGTCTTCTAAACGTTCCTCGTATGGTTTATTTCTTAATTTTCGTAAATCTTTTAACCTTTCGTTGCACTCTCACAGGTTTCTCTGTATCCTCTTTGTAATAAGACGACCACAGCTGGACATAGTACTCTAAATGTGGGCATACTAGAGAATTACATGGTGAGGATATTTTCGTATTTATATTCGAATACTCTATCAAAGAATCCAAATAATTTGTTGACATTCTCAATAGCCTCAGTACACTGGCTGCTTGTTTAAGATCATTTTATTATAATTTCTAAGTCTTTTTCGTGACTGACATTAACTGGTTGAATTTTGTTCATTTTGTAACCTGCTTTTTCATATCTATTTCCAATGTTTAGCACTTTGCATTTATTAATATTAAAGTCTGTCTGACAAGTTTAGGACCAATTAATCAGTCGAGTGAGGTTACTCTGAATTGCCTGCCCCTGTAACGATGTGTCTGGCCTGTTGCCGACTTTGGTGTCGTCAGCAGATTTTGATATTTTACAAAATAAGCTATCGCCTATATCATTTATGTATATTAAAAACAGAATAGGACCCGATACTGATCGCTGTGGCTTACCATTTATAACATCTATCCAATCTGATTCCTCACAACTCACTGTTTACATACCGCAAGCCATTTATCGATCCACCCAAGCACGCTGCCTCTGAACCCATGTGCATTCAATTTCTGAAGTAGTCTTTGATGGGGAACTTTATCAAATGCCTTTTGAAAATTGAGATAGATAATGTCAACGGATCTGGTCTAATCATATATACTGAATATTTCAATGAATAACTGCAAGAGATTCATAAGGCCAAAGTAATATTTCTGAAAACAGTATTGTGAATCTTTGATGAGATTATTTATTTCTAAGTGCTTAACAAACCTGTATGTTAGTAGTTTCTCACAACTTGCACATCACTAAAGTTGAGCTTATTGGCTGTTATTTTCTGGTTGCGATTTGCTTCCTTTTTTGAATATCAGAGTTATGTTTGCTAGTTTCCAAGCGTGACACATCTTACAATTTCACAGTGATTATTGAATAGCTCAGCTAATGGGTTTGATATTTCATTCACTTCTTCTTTCAGAATGTGTGGATATACGAGCATTTCACCTGGCCCCGGTGTTTTATTCACTTTAAGTTTACCAATAGCAAGTCCTACAGCATTCTCGCGAACAGTAATGTTGCTAATTGTGTAACCCTCTTCGAAGACAATAGGGAAAGCTGCAGGAATGGAATCTTTATTTTCAACTGCAGATACAGATGTATGGAAAGTGTTGACAATTTTAGCCGTCTCTGTTTCACTGCTTTGCATTGTCTGTGACTAGTTAACCAATTTTTTGTGCAACTACCTTCTTGTCTCTGAAGCTGGTGAACAGTTCTTTAGGGTTGGGTTCACTAATGCGAAAAAAGTGAGTTTCAAAGTTTTACTTACTTTGCTATATTTTTTTTTTTTCATACTTTATAACAAAGAGTATCATTTGTTTTTATCATTTTCATTCTTTGTGGCAAAATAGTTGTTGCATGCAAGTATTTTAGCTGATAGGCAACGCTAAGTATCCGTATTCCACCATTTGGAGTTTTATATTTTTTAGCAGACAGAAGGTTTCGCATTGGAGTACATAATTTTACTGCCTTACTGAGAATATCTGTAAATAATTCAAATGCTTCATTAATATCTCATGTTTGAACAATGGACTACCAGTCACCAGAACCAATTATTTCCCTTAATTTTTGAAAATCCCTCCCTTATATTCAGGCAATTTCTTGTAACAAGCCCTGACATTGTCATCACTGAATTTAATGCTGAACTTGACCCTGTGATAGTCAGTAGTACTAAACTCTCTCTCTACCATAACATTACTTACCGAATTTACTGATGTGGCAAAAACCACATCTAATACCAGATCTAATTATGTTTCCTCCTCGTGCTGGATGGCCTACAAGCAGATGCAATGAACTTTCTTGGAAGTTTGTGTACTGGTCCAACCCTGTGTGTGACGATACGGCCTCGCCATATAAGGCAACAGGTAAATTAAAATCGCCAAAGATTACAGTATTTTGGTTGCTATACATGTCTGCTATTTGGTTATAAGTTTCGTTATCTGTGTTACTGGACTGTGCAGGCGGACGATAAACTTACCAAAGTACCGATTTGCTGTGGACTTTATTTCTAAGCTGGAGATAAGCACTGTCAACGTTATCAAAAGTGGGCTTAGGAATTATGTCTGGATGAAGTCTTACCTTAATATATAACAATGCACCAACCTTCCCTGTGCTCTGATATTTCTCTCACTTCTGAAAACTGGGAGGTGAGGCTGAGAGATATGACAGGGAGAAGACATGAAGGAAAGGCGGGGAGGTGAGGCTGTGGGGTGAGGCAGGTAGGTGAGGTTGGTAGATAGGACAGGAGGGTGAGGCAAGAAGAAGAGACAGGAGGAAGAAGAGGGGAGAGGCGTAAAGGAGGTGAGGTTGAGAGATAAGGCAGGAAAGTGAGGTCGTGAGGTGAGGCAGGGAGGAGAGGACGAGAGGAGAGGTAGGGATATGAGGCAGGCAGGTGAGGAAGGGATGTAAGGCAGGGAGGTGAGGTGGGGGGGGGGGAGAGGCAGCGTGCCAAGAAGAGAGATGAGTCAAGGAGGAGAAGCAGAAGGGTAAGACAGAAAGGTGAGGTTCGGAGTTGAAGCGGGAAGGATAGAGAGGAAGGTTAAATAGGGAGGTGAGGCAGGAAGGAGAGACAGGGAGGTGCAGCAGAGAACTGAAGCAGGCAGGTAAAGCAGGGAGCTGAGTTTGTGAGGTGAGGCAGGGAGGTGGGACCGGGAGGCGAGGCAGGGAGGTGAGGAAGGGAGGTGAGGAAGGGAGGTGAGGTTGGGAGGTGAGACAGGAAGGTAAGACAGGGAGGTGAGATCGGGAGGCGAAACAGGGAGATGAGAAAGGGAGGCAAGTCATGGTAGAAAGGGAGTTGAAGCTGGGAGGTGAAGCGAGGCGGTTAAGTAGAGATGTGAAGCAGGTAGGTGGGAGAGGGGCTTGAGACATTCAGTTAAATTACACCCTCTCTGCCTGACCCTCAGGCTCTACGGCTAGATGCCTAACTCCCCTCTCTCTCTCTCTCTCTCTCTCTCTCTCTCTCTCTCTCTCATCCAAAGAATTTGCCGGAAAAGATGGGATGGTAACGCAATTACAAAAAGTGGTTTCTATTTCACATACTATGACACTTATTAGTCACTTAAACTCTCTGAGAGAGAGAGAGAGAGAGAGAGAGAGAGAGGAAGGCGGGCTAGAGGGAAGCGAAGGTAGTGCACAAATTAGCAATATATATATATATATATATATATATATATATATATGAAAATAGGAATAAAAAATCAAATCACCAATTTATAGGGTGTAACACCTACCAAAAGTTGCCAACGCTATTACTCATTAATGATATATAATTGTATTGAAATAGGACTAAATTTTCTGCCGTCTACCATCTGTGTTTTACCAACCTGTGACACAAATGACACAAATCCTTGGGACTCATTGTATTATACATTATAATATGCAATTATGCATTATATTATGCAATGTACAAATGCACATGACCCAATATGTGCAGCTTAAGTCCGTAAGCATAACACTTACAACAAATCTAAAAAGTTACTCTGTGGTGCAATATTCACAATTAGTGTTAAATGTTGGCATGATAGCTCGAGCATGAATTCTTGCTCAAATAAAGCCATCCCTTGCTTCTTGTCCAACAGCAGCTATTGATGCCTCTGTGACTGCGTTTACGCACCTTTCCACTGCTTGTGTATGACGTGGAAAACGTGGAATTTCAGTGGAAAGAGTTGTTTCATTACAAACCACACCATCCAGGTTAGCATCGGTGATTGATTTTGTGATTGGAGGTTCAGTCAGGACACACTTCTGCCAGTCAATCAATTTAATGTACTCCTTGGCATTGAGACTGAGAGATGGTACTGCAAACATCTGATACCACGTTGACGTGTCTTGGAGGCTCGAGCTCGCATGATTCATCGAACGCCCAGCTCTCTCATATGTTGTCGCTCGTCGGTTACCATGGTCAGCAAAATGCTCTCAGGGTGGACAAAGTAGCCGTTTTGCTGAATCACTGGATCAACTACAGCTTTCAGATCTTGCGACAGGCAGCGTGACCTCTTAATATGCATCCACAGGTGTTTAGAGCCATCCTTGCATTAAGGTTTGGATTTGATCGTGAACCAGACTGGAGCATAAACCTTCAGAATGAATTCAACAATTGTTCTGAGATTATCGCTAGGCCTTTCTGTCGCAACATACAAACGCAGAACTCGATTGGCCAGTGTGGCCCAGCAGGACATAACGAGTTTTCCTGACTGACGATGTGACAAAGAGACAGAGCAACTGCCAGTGATAACTGCTTGGCAAATATCCAGTAAATACTGCAGATCCGAACTCAAATCTTCAACGCTGAATTCCTGAAATTCACATGTTATTGGGTCAAAAGCAACAATTGATGTTTCCTCACAATTTGCCAGTAAAGAACCAATTGGCCCTGAGAAACCTCTTAGTCCTGTCGTGCAACCATCCAGATGTTCGAACAAATGACACAGAGGAAGTTCATTTGCATGGAAAAGGTAAATAAACCACTGCAGAGGACGTTTTACATGTTCTTCAAGGATCTTTATAACACCACCCTTCTTCCCTGTGTTGACTGCAGTGCCATCACACCCAATTGCCACCAGCCTCTGAATGTCTATGCTATTTTCACCAAGAAAATGGATGACGGCCAGCTTTATGCTTGCAGAACTGCCACTTTCAGTTTTAATGTGACCGAGATAGTTGGAGCCAGGCTCCTGTACCAGTGATATTATGTTCCCCTACAGTCACTCTCCGGTGAGCTGTGCCATCAACTGTTTTGAGATTCAGTGTTTTATCCTTTCTGCCATCAAAATGTAGGCCCTGTATTTCAGGAGTAAGACTTGATGCTTCAGCATGGATGGTTTCACGATACTTCTGCCATTCTCTTTTAACTTTGCTTCTTTCGATGACATCACTGTAGTCCTCAGATGTCACTATGCCATAGTCTTCCACGGCTGCAGATGCAATCTCTGCCACTGCCCTACCTGAAACTGCATGTCGCTCTGAAGCCTGTTCAGTGATTCTGCTTGAGAAGTACATGCAGCAGTAGAAGGGTGTAATGCTTGCGAAGTACATGCAACAGTAGCAGATAATATTTCAGTGTTATCTGTGCATTCACCAAGTTCGTTTTCTGCAGAACTGCTAAAGCTGCATTCATTTTTCTTTGATGTTGATGAACTGGCAATAGCTTCAAGATGATAGTGGAGTAGCCTGTCTTGTTCCTTTGACTTTCTTTTGAGACACTCCTGTAACCTCTTTGTAGCTATGGTATCAAGTGGCCCTATCATCATCTTGCATGTGGTTCATTGATCCTGAAGAAAAGACAGTTCAGAAATTGGAACTTTGCAAGACTTTGCACACGAACATGATGAATGGTTAGCACATATGTATGCTGCAGTGTCGAAAATCTTACTGGTTTGTTCCTTGAATTCGGTGACTTTCTGTTCACACTGTTTATTTCTTTTCGACACTGGGTATCTCATAAGTTTGAGATAGTTATCGTGGTGATTTCGTATCAGCTGTATAATGCAGGTTGATGTCACTGTAAGTATTGATGGTCGGGTTCAAATTTCTTTAACCCCTAACCACTGGCTGACATGTATAGCCGTCACGATTCAGGGCAAGGAACACCGCCGGCTGGCGGGATATACTGCAAACACCTTCCTGCCACCCTTTGAACTCGCAGACATTTTCTGTGACAACCACAGGGTAGGTAAGTACCCAAGGTACCCCAGTGATGCACGGCTCAGTGTGTACACGGCACTGGTAGAGTGTAGAATGATGTCTTTCTTATCCTCCTATTCCAATTCCATCTCTCCATACACAGGGCTTATTGCATCATCAACCCCCGCAAAAGTTCTGCTCTGACCGCTGGGGATAGGGCTCAGTGACTGCGCAGGTGTGTGGGAAATTATAAATAGTAAATTGGTATAGGTATGCACAATTTTTTTTTTTTAATACATAAGTGAAATGTATGTTATTATAAGTTATATCTAGCAAGTGTTATAAAATACGTGTTTTATAATAAGTTTTACAAGTGCATTGTGATAAATGTTTACTGTTTATGGTTATTTGTGAAACAGTGATTGGAAATACCTTGAGTTACCCTACGTAGTACAATGAAAGAAAACCAAAAGTGCATGGGAGAGAAAGAAAATGACCTGGTTGGCTGGAACTAGTTTCCCTCATTACTCAGAAAATAATGTTGAATATGTGAGCATTAGCGTATTTGTGATGTGAAGTACAAAAAATGTAAGTTGTGTATAACATTAGTAATATTTTCACATTGCCCTTGATTAGTACAAATGAGTCGCAATTTCGGTACAAGTAATCACCTCATACTCAACCATACTGTGTGAAACAGCTAGAGCTTTTACATCTCAAAGTGCAATTACCCGTAATTGTGATGTCAAGTGCAAATATAAGTGCCGTAGTAGAGTGAAATTATTATAATTGATGCAAGAAGTGAGTATAGAAAATAAAAAGTTCTTCTTTTCTCATACATCTATGGGACATAGTAGCACTGTGAAACGGGCAGAAAACCCTATGGGGAGCCACTGGAAGGGGCGATGTCTCATCCTTACGATGGTGAATAGAGAAAAGTTGCAAAAATGATTGGAATATTCCGAGACCCCGGGCAGTATTACAATTACCACACCAGTCAGTGCTGCCAGTGCTATCCAGCCAGTCCAAGGTCACTGAGAGTGGCACACAACCAGATTAGCCCGTCAAAACATGGAAAAACAGTGATCTTTAACTTATCCTTACTCATCGATGGGACCACCTGGAGACCTCAGGGTACTGTACTTTCATTTGAAAGAGGAAGAGTTGGTGAGTCTTATGTAGGCCTATACTTAATTTTTTTCTCTAGCTATAATAGTTTGGCAGATATTAGGGTTTGAAGTAAAGGTATTTTTCCCAAAATCTCAGAAATTCCCCCTAAGGAGGAGTGGGTAATGGTGAAAAAAACCCCGGTGGATAAGGGTTAATTTTAACAGCCAGGATATCATTTATTTCTGCAACAGTTGGTTCATTTTTTGAATTACTCTTCAAATTCAGTCTGACCCACTGGTAGTCAGTAAGTATGTCTTCAATGGTTGGCAACCTGTGCAAGTTCATACTATGAGGATTACCGAAAATTTGATATGCCGGAGGTTTTCTCGGATGACGCTCAGCCATCTTGTCACGATGCTCTGACTCTCAAACTGCATAGGAAATGCAACAGAACATAGTAGGCTTAACAAACCAGAAATATTATATGCACGATATAATAAATACACTCAGATACTCATAAAAGACGTGAGAAGCATGTACCTGAAACCTTATTTGCCTTGTCTTCTAATATATTTGATATGACTGAATATGTCCTGGCATATAAAATTAGCAATTTTGGTAAAGGGCGACCAGTGTTGGGTTTAGATTGCCAAATTTTACATGCAAGATATTTGGGACAAATTATAACTTTCAGAGGGTATTACATGTCATAATTCAATTTTTCATATTTTCACTCCACCCTAATACTGTGTATATATATATATATATATATATATATATATATATATATACAGTACCCCCCCTTCCAAGACGGGTTTGTCCAAGACGTTTCACGTCCAAGATGGAGACCATAAATAATAATCCAATATATTACTGTAATAAGGTTGCATACGTCCAATACGGAGCCAATGGTTCATAATGGCCCAAATCCAAGGAGAATACAGCTATGATGGTCTCACCCGGTCCAACACGTTCCCGTGCCTGGGAGAGTGATGTGGTTTTGATGTCCAATAAAATATTGGCATCTGGTCACGTGATGAACAGGCGGGGCTTGCTTTTGTCTAAATTGTCTCCCCCACCAGAGCATCGTGGACACACTTACCTCGTGTTCCACTCAGCGTTTTCTCCTAGGTTATTGCGTCTCCTTACATAACTATGCCTAGGAAACCGTCTGCTAACCCCATGAAGCACCGCCATGTACCTTAGGCCACTAAGCTGGAGATAACTGAGCTACTAAGCTGGAGATAAGCTCAGAAACACACATTTCAAGGTGACAAAATTTGTTTTGGTGCCAAAATAGGTCTAGGTTGATTTTTTTAGGGTCACTTTTCAAAGATTTTGTGACAATATTAATTTTTTCCAAAATTTGGTTTGTCCTAGACGGGACCCTTAAGCGACAATATTACCATCTTGGATGCGAGAGTACTGCATATGTACGCATCTTCCAGCAACTAGTCATTTACACACACTTGATGGGAAAACTTCAAGGAATAAATTTCACGTCGCCTTATTAGTCTTTGCAGGTTGTGCAGTTAATTTACGGTTTCCATATCTTTACATCCAAAAACCATTTTTACTGCTCGCCTTTAGCAGATGGAGCGATAGTGTTTTTACCTGCCTGTGTGTGTGTGTGTGTGTGTGTGTGTGTGTGTGTGTGTGTGTGTGTGTGTGTGTGTTCTTACCTAATTGTATCTTTACAGGAATGAGTCAAGCTCATACTGTCTCGTGTCTTAAACCATATTTAACGTACATATCCTTAAATTTGTGAATTGTTTTGGCACACACTATTTCATTCGGTAGTGCATTCCATTGATCAGTTGCTCTGTTTGGGAAACTGAATTTCCTTACGTCTTTATCACCTCTCTTCTTATGCAGTATTTTGCAGTGTCCTCTTGCTGATGCTTCTCCATATGTTAAGTAATCATTTATGTCTATTTTCTCCTTCCCTGATATGCACTTATATAGCATAATCATGTCACCTCTTTTCCTTCTCTCCTGTAGTGTTGTTAGATTCAGTTTATTTAGTCTTTCTTCGTAGCTTAGGTCCCTTAAGCTTGGTATCCATCTTGTAGCGGCCCTTTGAACTTTTTCAATCTTGTCTATGTGCTTTTTGAGATGAGGACTCCAGACTACTGATGCATATTCCAGGGTTGGTCTAATGAATGATGTTATTATCCTTCTTAGCATGTCTTCATTTATGTATGTGAATGCTATTCTTATATTTGCAAGCAGTGTATACATGTTCCGTACCTTCTCGCTGATGTGGTCAGCCGGAGATAGTCTGTTATTGATAATCACACCTAGGTCTTTCTCTCTTTCTGATGTGTATAGGGTTTTATTTCCTAACTTATAATCCCAATCAGGTCTTTTTCCACTTTTACCAAACTTGATTACATGACACTTGTCCACATTGAATTCCATTTGCCATGTACTACTCCATTCATGAAGTTTATTTAATTCTTCTTGTAGCTCTTTACAAGAGTCTGTGTTAGTAATTCTCCTTTGTATTTTTGCATCATCTGCAAACATATTCAGATAGCTCTCATTTCCAGTGTTACTGTGTGTGTGTGTGTGTGTGTGTGTGTGTGTGTGTGTGTGTGTGTATCTGTTTTCATTATATCTCATGAATGGCTTGAGCTATCAACATGGAACCTTCATGGTATCAATATATAGACAAAATCTTGGACGAGTTCGAAAATGGACACTCGCGGTCAAGGTCATTAGAAAAGCTGCCAAAGGTCAACTGATTTTTATCACCTGCCTTTAGCTCCCTTATATGTCATAAACGGCTTGAGCTATCAACATTAAACCTTCAGGGTATCAAGATGTGGCTGAAATCTTGGACGAGTTGGGAAATGGGCGCTGGTGGTCAAGGTCAAGATCACCAAAATGGCTGCCAAAAGCCAACTCGTTTTTATCGCCCGCCTTTAGCACCATTATATCTCATGATCGGCTTGAGCTATCAACATGAAACCTTCAGGGTATCAAGATATGGCCTAGATCTTGGACATGGCTAATGGCATATTCTGGTGGGCGATTAGCATTCGGCTACCAAATGCTTTTCTTTAATTTTTAATTCATTCGTAAAATACCATGGGTAGTGCTCTTGTTCATTTAATTTTGCTATATTTCCGATATGTTTGCATACATTATGGACTCTTTTCCTTTCTTTACCGATATAGATTGAATTTGATGGCTATAAATAAATCTAGTTCAGAAATATGGCTGGTTGGTCAGCCGCTGGCTTAGTTTTCTGGAGTGAAGCTGCATTGTTATGTTGAGGTCTTACGATTCCTGTACCATTATCAAGAAGAAGAAGCATCCTTGGAGGCTTGTGCGACTTTCACGGCAAAACAAGGGGCAAAAATATGAGATAAAGCTATGATTCCAGTAATTGATTACTGCCATCCTCTGGTAAAGGTTAGGAAGTTACGCACTGTGCTACGAAGTTGAAGTAAAGCAAAGCAAGATGTTCTGGAAAAGCACTAGCAGACAGAAAACAGTTCCAAAACATATACATGAGCTTTTTAATCTCGCACCGTGTAGCACTCTGCTTGATGATGATTAAAGAGGATTGGGGAGATTACTCATCATGGAGGGAAGTGACTAGGAGAGTTCCACAGGGCTCAGTGCTGGCACCAATTATGTTTTTAGTATATATAAATGTCATAAACAGTGACACTGGAAATGGAAGCTATCTAAATATGTTTGTGGATAATGCAAAAATACAGAGAGTAATTACTAACTCAAATTCTTGCAGAGAGCAACAAGAAGAATTAAATAAACTTCATGAATGGAGCAATAAATGGCAAATGGAATTTAATGTGGACAAGTGTCATGTAACTAAGTTTGTAAAAGTGAGAAGAGACCAGATTGTGATTTTAAGTTAGGAAGATCAACCCTACACATATCAGAAAGCAAGAAGGACCTAGGAGTTATTACCAAAAACAACCTTCGGCTGACCACATCAGTGAGAGGGTACATAACATGTATACACTGCTTGCTAATACTAATAGCATTCACATTTATAATTGAAGACTTGCGAGAAAGATAATAACATCATTTATGAGACCAACATTGGAGTATGCATCAGTAGTCTGGAATCCTCATTTCAAGAAACACATAGGTAAGATTGATAAAGTACAAAAGGCAGCTACAAGATGGGTAGGCTACCAAGTTTAAGGGATCTAAGCTACAAAGAAAGACTAGAAAAATTGAATCTACCAACACTACAGGAGAGAAGGAAAACAAGAGGCATGATTATGCAATATAAATGCATCTCAGGGAAAGAAATAATAAACATAAATAATATATAACCTATGGAGAAGAATCAGCAAGAAGACACTACAAAAAACTACATAAAAAGAAAGGTGACGAAAGGAAATTCAGTCTCCCAAACAGGGAAGTTAGTCAGTGGAACACACTGCAGAATGGAATACTGTGCGCGGAAACTATTCATAAATTTAAGGATATGTATGATAAAAATGGTTTAATACACGGGACAGTACGAGTTTAATTCATTCCTGTAAAGATACAAATAAGTAAGGACACTTGGGTAAGAACACACACACACGCACACACACACACACACACAGACACACATTGCGGTAAATATGACAGACAACGAACACCATTCAAGCTCTATTATTACTGAGGACGAGGACAAGGACCTTGAGCCGGCTGAGTCAGAAACAGCCTCCCCACCTCTTGCCTCACGCACACAGACACAAAGCCGAGAGTGCAACACACACACACACACACACACACACACACACACACACACAAAGCCAAAATCCCAGAACGCAACAAAACAATCGCAGCCTTTCATGGTGGAATTTTAGGGTCCGTGGTAGACGTGGGAAAAGCAGGATTTATGTCAAGCTGTGTTAGCTCATCCTGCTGCAGCTTAAGTCAAGAATAAAAATGAGAGAGAGAGAGAGAGAGAGAGAGAGAGAGAGAGAGAGAGAGAGAGAGAGACTGAAAGCAAGACAGAGGTTACCTACTGTATACTCCTTTTTACATGTGGGAATGTTTTTTTTTCTCTCTCTTTCTTTCTTTCAAGGAAAGTTCGAATATCTGTTCCTTTAGACTGTGAACGATGTTTTAAATAAAATACTAAGTTGTTCAGACTGAGATTTGGGGTTGGTTTGAGTGGCCGCACGACGGAAGGGGTTCAATGGCTACTGGCCGGAAAATGCGTTTTTTGTTGGATAAAACAGTTTTCACCCATATTCTATCATGTGGCCTTGGATGAGAACACCATCCACCACTGGAAGTATGGTTGAAAGTCCGTCAAAAAAAGCACTGTACATCATCCAGCTGTGATGGTGGTATGGGAGTGGAGGAGCGTGTCTTGGCTTGTGTGTGCCTGTGTGTGCATGTGATGGTTGTAGTCAATGAGAACGTAGCCGGGCTGCAAGCCTCGTTTACCGATTGGCTGGCTGTACGTGGCTGGTGTGTTTGATGGGAGTATTTGCCGCGCCATTCGTCAGCCCTATTGATGTGCTCTGTTCGTTGCAACTCTTATGGAGTTTCGTGTGTGATTACTGGGGTAACAGTGTCCCGTCGTTCTGGTGATAGTGACGAAAGTGTTCCTGGGTACTCAGGATTTGATGAAGACAGCGGTTTTTGAAGTCCTTCTGGGGGGCCATAGCACATTCGTATTGTTTAATGTTACTTTGCGTTCTAATCATTTTTTTTTTTTCTTAAACGATGAGTTCAGCGAGAAAACGGGTTGAAAGCTTAGCAAAAATAAATAAAATAATATTATTCATTAATATCAGCTTCATAGGTATGGCCAAAATATTAAATGGATCTCAATCTACACTGAAAAACCTTTCCTAGAAAAAAAAAAAACATTCTATCATCAAAATTAAAACAGTTAAAGTTGCTAGAATATTGCTGAACTTTGAACCTTTTTTTTTATTTATATATATATTTTTTTTGCGTGGGAACATCTTACGTTGTGTTATCCGTCATTTAACATGTCAGCTGTTGCATCAGCTCTCACATCAGGTAACTATTAGACAACTTTCATTTTTTTTTGCTATAAGGAGGCATTTTTATGAAATACAAAGTTGCCCACCTTGAATTTTTGAGTAGATTTGACATGTCAGCTGTTGCATCAGCTGGATATTGAGCAATTTTCAATTTTAGTCATATGGAGGCATTTTGATAAAAAGAACTTCAGATATTATTTCAAAGAGAGAAACTTATAAAAACTGGCTGCAATACTTTCACTGCAGGTTTATGAAGATAGTGACTTCTTCTTACCTCAGAGGTCAAATATACATACCAATGCAGCAATCCAGAATATTTTATTCCACATAATTATGAAGTATTGTCACACTGGCAGACTGCTGTTCTTAGGGAATGGTTTGGTAAGCGTCTTTTCAGAGTTAGAGAATAAAAACTGTGTTGTACTCAACCCATGTTTTAATCCCTTTACTTTATATGTTTTACATTTTTACCCCCCACGTGGCAAAATCAGATGAGAGTGTTAGTATCACTGAGATCATTAGGTGTCTGTCCGTAGAGTTGGGCAGCAGGGTGGCTGGCTGGACAGAGATTTCGTTTTGGGGCCAGAACTGATAAAGAATTAACCATAGACCCATGAAGTTTCACATAGTTATGTGTCGTATAGTGAACTGACGCCTTTTGATAGGTAAAATGCTGTGTCATAATTTTTTTTTTTTTACTGAAAAAAAAAAAAGTTTCCAGGCAAGGACTCAAAAACTAATACAGGTACAGGCTTCAAACTCTCAAAAAATATGTGTTAATATACAGTGAAATTATATAACTACCTGGTGGTAGTTAGTATGCTATGGAACTTTATAATGTTATGAAACTGCAAGAATATGTACAATTGATTATTTTAATGCATTTTTCTGTTAAAACTTTGCCACTATTACACCTAGGAGGCAGACATTGTAGATGATAAGTGAATATATGAATAAATATGTTTCAAGTTTCATGACTATACCTATAAAAATTGGCTGCCTCAATGAAAAAAGCACAAATCATAATTTCACCAAATCTGCTCAAAAGTTCATTATTACCCTGGATAAACTACTGAAATTTTTGAGTTTTAATGCCTCTGTGTTGTAGAGGAGGAAGGGCTGGGGGGGGGGGGCTGAGGGCCGTTCTGCGCTTGGTTAGGTGTACAGGGATGTGGGGGGTATGTGTCTGGTCAGAGGAGGGTTGCAACAGCGTAGGGTTGCCTATGGCTTTATTTTTGTCCCCTATCGTCTTTGTATTACACCAGAGAGACTTTGGAAGTGTATGGCATCAGGTATAGTGGTGTGGAAGAAGGCTAGAATGATGATGGTAATGAAGACTCTTATGTTGAAAAAGAGTATGAAGATGGTGAGGATGACAATACTGTTGCTACCGAAGATAAAGACGAAGAAAATGATGATGACGAAGATGGCGAATAATAGTAACAGGAGCCACGCAGCCATAACAGGCTGCTCGGCACTTGTCCAAATTAAAGCCGTCTCTGAATCACATTTCGTTTTGGTGCAGGTGTTTTGCGGCTGCAGAGTGCGTGCTTATATGACAGCCGTTTCTGAACAGCTACCATCATCACGATCACACCATCACATCTACCACCACTACTATCATCGTCACATCTACCACCACCAGTACCATCATCACAGCCACCACCACCTCCGCACCACGATAGATACGACCACCACCATCATCACAGCTATCACCACCACAATAGCTACCACCAGCACCACAATAGCTACCACCACCACCAACACCATAACTTCCACCACCACCATCGCACAGCTACCACCACCACCATCATCGCAGCTACCATCACCACCACCACCACCACTATAGCTACGACCACCACCATCATCACAGCTGTCATCACCACCTCAACACAGTAACTACTACCATCACCACAATAGCTGCCACCACCACCACCACCACAGCTACCTTCATCATCATTATCATCATCATCATAGCTACCATCGCTACCATAAAAGCTACTACCATCATCATGACGGCTACCAACACCACCTTCCCCATCACAGCTACCACCACCATCATCATCATAGCTACTACCATCATCGCATCTAGCACTATGTTCTGCAGAATATAATCGTCTGTTCGAAGTATCAATGAAGTAATAGACTTGAGACAGAAAATGGACATTCTCTCTCTCTCTCTCTCTCTCTTTTCAAAGATGTATGAAACTCAGCGGATATGCCTCGTTGCCTCTTCCACGTGCGTGTACTGTAACACCAGTGAGGACAATTGTTAGGGTCCACAACACCCCTTCAGACTGCATTAATCGGCATCAAAACGAAATTAGCCTTTCGAGGACCCAGTTCCATCCACCCTACCAGGTTTCATGAAAGTCCTTCAAGTTTTGGTTGACACACACACACACACACACACACACACACACACACACACACACACACACACACACACACACACACACACACACACACACACACACACACACACTAAGGTTTAATGCTAAAACAACAGACTGGTAATGATGCTGATGAGGAAATCTATCTATCTATCTATATACCTAGGCTGCTTCCCCCAAGGAAAGGGAGGTAGCCGAGACAGGACGACACACTCCCCATTTACTCATCCATTCAAACACATTCATTCACATCTTAGCCCCAAAGGGGAGAACGGACAGATCCTTACCGCACCACACCGCACAAGGGTCAACTGCGCAATGCAATCAATGACATCTGCAGCAGGGCCCGACAGCAGAGCTGGTTTACGCCTGCCACATCATAACAGACCCATCCCCTTACCCGCACCTGACCTGAAAGCTGATCAGACCAAATGCGGGAGAATATCCCCTCAGGGCTGCGTCATCACTTATTCATTAACAATTTCTCTCCATTTATTTCTGTCACGCACAGCCACTCTTCCTTGCTCAACAGACATCCCTCTCGCATCCAGCGCTCTCTTCACACTGTCCATCCAACCTATTCGTGGTCTTCCTCTCAGCCTTACACCTCCCACATCAGATCTAGTTATCTTTTTCACCAGTCGCTCATTATCCATTCTCTCCATTTGCCCAAACCATCGCAACACCCTCTGCTCAACTCTACCAGCCATCTCCCGATCAACTCCAGTTCTTCTTCGCACTTCATCATTTCGCACTTGATCCATACGCGTCACTCCACACATGCTCCTCAGACACCTCAACTCCATTACATTCAAACTTTTCCTCTCTGCTACATCCATATTCCATGTTTCAGCCCCATATAACGCAGTCGGTACCACAACACCCTCATACAGCCTTCTCTTTTTCATCCATTCTAAGCGAACGACATCTAAACACTTTTTTCATTCCTCCCAGCACCTTTCCTACTTCATTTATTCTGAACTTCACTTCTGTATCTATTCTTCCATCCAGAGCAACATGTGACCCTAGATGTTTAAAACACTCTACCTCCTCAAGCAACTCGCCATTCAAAACTATATTCATCCCCCTACCATCTACCAACCTCGTACACTTCATCACTTTACTCTTATTCTCATTTATTTTCAATTTCCTCCTTTCACACACCCTTCCAAACTCCTCTACCAACTGTCTCAATCTCTTCTCTGAATCAGCCACCAGTGCAGTATCATCTGCAAACAGCAGCTGAAATATTAGTGTAGAATAACAAACACATACTAATCAATACACATATCATACTCATTTGAATACAACCACTTCAGCTGATTCCACAAAACTTTCTACATCAGCAATTCATATTCACCTCTGGCCTTAGGCGTAGACGTAGCCTTTATTTACTCAATCATTGTTTGGTTTATTTATTAACCCTAGATAGGGATTTTCAGAGACGAGTAACGGTACAGATGATGGTGGGTTTTACGATTACCATAATGAAATCGTAAGATAATATTTATCGTATTAATTAACCTTTTTTTACACGTTTTAACAAACAAAAATAAATTTTTGGTAGGTATTTCACCATTCATTTATTTAAAAAATAATGCATATCTGTTCCTTATAATATTTGCCTAAAGAAAACAGTGAAAAGACAAAAACAAAATAGGTGACTGTAACATGTACAATTGGCTCCATTAAAAAAATGGGCCAGCAGTGGTGACCGTCTCTGCCGTGCTGGACTGTGAGTTACTGTTTAGCACCGACCTAGTTTTTAGCTATCACGAGTCCTATATCAGTTTTAACTTGGCTGAGTCTATAGACCATTAAGAGAAAATAGCAGTAATGTATTACTGTTTATGCATGGGTCTGGTGATGTAGTCATATGAAGATTAATACAGTGATCATATTGCATAATGCCTCTTTCACGTGCTTCGATACAGTCCGAAGTGTTTACTCCGGATGTGGACACACGACTGAATGTGTAAATACATAGCTTTCGGGAAACATCACGTCATTGAATGAATAATATTTCACTGCATAATTGAAATCCTTGTACTGTGAGGCTATGAATTAAGTTGCCTTATGTATATATTCACTCAACATCGTATATTAAAGTGCATCCACAAACACACAAGTGTGATCATATCCAAATAACGCTACGTCACAAAGGAATCGACCAAAATTTTCTTACGGAACCAACAGAATTTTATAAAAATTTCTGGGAGAAACTTGCAGTCATACAGTTATTTGGTAGACAGTTAAATAGGCCACCACAGTCTCTCTTTTCCTCCTTCTATAGACGTACGGATGCATGTGTGTGTGTGTGTGTGTGTGTGTGTGTGTGTGTGTGTGTGTGTGTGTGTGTGTGTGTGTAACGTCACCAAACGACAATTTCAAACGGAAGTGTTGTCGTCACATGTGATTCGGAAAGGTTAGAAGCTTTGCCGAGCTAACATGAACCGCAGGGATGAACGGATGCTGCTCAGAGGTGACATTATCACCCTTCATGAACGAGACCTCTCAGAACGAGCCGCATGTGCACTTGGAGAATCCTAATCAACAGTAACAAACTGGATGCAAAGAGATGAAGAAAATGGTAACCTTTCTGACCGAGGTAAGCATAATTGTTTGTCATATGGGACGTATTACGGTGTAGAGCAGCGTTTCTTAACCTTTTCCGACCTCAGCACCCCCCATGTAATAAGGTCTCAGTCCAGCACCCCTCTACATCTGGTTACTGGGACTGCAGTTGCTACACTACTGCAGGGTTTAAGTACAGTGAAGTACTGCCTGACAGATTATTTTATACTGTCTCAAAAAAAAAAAAAAAAAAAAAAAAACTAAGCAAATCCAGTAAGAAAAAATATAATGCAGCATTTTCCAGCACCCCCTAAAATTGATTTCAGCACCCCCTGGGGGTGCTAGCACCCCAGGTTAAGAAACGCTGGTGTAGAGGATGTAAAATGAATCATGTGTAGTGTCTGTTCATTTCCAGCCCTTTAGTAACAACGGGTTCTGTTAATTACATGTTACTCAAACTTGATCCTATCCTGATAACTAAAGGTACATGAAGGTAATAACACCAAGCAATGGTAGTGAATAAATTTTTTTGCTTAACAGTACTGATTCCCTGGCTCAGTCACGCAAGAGCTCAGTCTATAGAGTAAGAGAATGACAGAGTTTTAACTAGTTAAGGGGACTGAAGTATAGTTCCATTTATTTAAACATCTGCCCAGGCATTGTCTGCGTGCATTCTGAAAATCAGTAGAGTATATTCATATAAGAATACAATTCGAAATGCAATATATGTTTCAGAGTCCATATTTGTAAACTAATGAACAGTATTAGTTCATTACAAAGTTAAATATAAAGGTTGGGGATAACTGATGATAAAAGAGCGACAGTTGCGAGATCTAGACTATGTGCAGTCGGCACAAGCATATAAACTGACACTGATTATGGAGATGTGGTCCTTCCTGACTGCAGCCAGAACCGGTGCTCCATGGAGGCCTGCTCTGGCTAAGGATGCCGAGATTATTGGTAGAGTCGTGGGGAGCCCACTAACACTGCTGTGGCCATCAGCAAAGGTCTGCACCTAAATGTGTCCACAAACATGTCTGACGTCTACTGCATATAGAGGGGCCACCGATGGCCACAAGGCAGGGAGGCTTGCGTTTGCTCAATGTCATGCAAAGCACGGGATGGAGTTCTGGCCACAAGTGGTTTTCATGAATAAGAAATCGTTCTCCTTCAGAACTTATGGCAGAACGCAATGCTTGAGTAGAGACAACACAATATCAAATAATTTTGATGTGAAATTGTTCTCACACTCACACACACACACACACACACACACACACACACACACACACACACACACACACACACACACACACACACACACACACACACACACACACACACACACACACACATGCATCCATACGTCTATAGAAGGAGAGAGATTGTGGTGGGGTGTGTAAATGTCTACATAAATAACTGTACGAATGAAAGTTTCTCCCAGTAAAATATTATTGGTACCGTAAGAAAATGTTAGTCGATTCCAGTGTGATGTAGTGTTATTTGGATATGGTCACAGTTGTGTGTTGTTGGACACACATTAAAATACGGTGTTTGAGTGAATATTTACATAAGGCATCTTAATTCATATGCCCTGTTGCCTCACGATTCAAGGATTTCAATAATGCAATGAAATATTATTCATTCAATGACGTGATGTTTCCCGAAGCCTATGTATTAACACATTCAGTCGTGTGTCCACATCCGGAGTAAGCATTTCAGACTGTCTCAAATCACGTGAAAGAAGCATTATGCAATATAATTATTATCCCCACCATTATTGCATATGGTGGGGATATACAGGAGGATCGTCTCAGTCTGTCTTTCTGTGTGTCTTCCCGTCAGGGCCTGTATCTCGGAAACTAGCAGGTGAATTGGCTTCAAATCACAAAGAAAGATAGAGTATTTGTCTTAGATGATGCCAGTATATGTAAAATAGCCATATTGTCTGTACTTTATGACCTATGGTCATGTAAGGAAAAATCTATCATGTGTTATCTTCTTCCGTCTCTCCATCCCGGTCTGTATCTCGGAAACTAACAGGTGGATTGGCTTCATATCACGGAGAAAGATGGAGTGTGTTTCATAGTTGATTCCTGTATATGCAAAATTGCCATATTGTCTGTACTTTACGGGCTATGACCATATAAGGAAAATCTGTCTTTCCGTCTTTCTATCTGGGTGTTTATCTCGGTAACTACCTGGTGAATTGGCTTCATTTCACACATTTAGTCAGAGTATGTGTCGTAGTTGATGCTCATTTATGTAAAATTGACATAATGTCTGTACTTTACGAGCCATGGTAAGTCAAGGAAACATCTGTCATAAGTTGGTTGTGTCTACTGGAGACTTCAGTCCGACCTACACAAGTAATCTGAAGATGAAATTTGGCGGACCGATTCGGAGGAGTTTATTATTACTATTATTATCCCCTCCATTAATGTACGAGACCTAGTTTATGCCCCTGTATATTGCCTGACTTATTAGTGCACACATATATTTACAGATAGATAGATAGATAGATTCTTCACTATAAGGAGAGGATACATCTTTAATAAAGGCTTGTATTAATTTTCATAATAACCTACATCATCAAAACCATGTCTTAAGAGTAATAACGCTATAATCTCTTAAGGGTTTCCACCAAGTTAAAACTGATATAGTACTAGTGATTACTCTAAGCTAGGTCAGTGCTAGCTTATGTTTTGGGTGCCGTCTAGACAGTAGCTCGAGTCCTGTAAGGCAGGGACGGATTCCATACCCTTCACCACTGCTTGCCCACTTTTATATGGAGCCAACTGTACCACCATAGACTGAAAACAATATTAGCTCTCACATTAACAACTGAGTAGCTTACAGGTAAAAGGTGGCACAACATACTGTTATAGGAACAAGATCATAGGTACAAAAATTTGCTCACAGTTCATGAGACAAAATTATTAAAAATATGAAAAAAAGAGAAATAAAATTATTCTGGTACCGAAAGACGAAAACATGTTGGAAATGAGATAAATAATTTATGAAATATTGGCTGATAACATAATAGTATGGCACGCACAACATGGAAGTACCAGTTTCAAACCTAAAGCACGCAAATGGACAAGAGAATTGTTTCAAGTTGGCACTTAGTCGCGACAAACGAGACATCAGTGTTTAACATATACAGGCTTTTGACAAGAGTAATACACATTTCTTGTGTTCTGGTATTCCTGTTTGGTGCACTTCACACACCTCTTCTTTATAGGTAGGGCTTGTAAAAAGCTAGTGTAGGTACACACAACAGGAAATCGTGGGTCCATGGAAACTATACTTACTTTATAAGTTGAGACAGAGAAGCTCTGCGGAGAGTAGACGTCCTCCTCTTTGTTTTTATGGAGAACTGCTGTTTGTAGGTACCCTGGATGGCAGGGTTGGTCTGACAATATTTCTAGTAATAATAAGAACAATATTTCTAGTAATAATAAGAAATTCAGAGGGGGGCAGGGTCTAATAGACCATGGTTACTTCCCTAAGATTAAGGAAATCAATTCTCCATGTGTTAGCATGGAAAAAATAATACGTACATCATAGGGTTAAAAGGATTACAACACAGTAACCTTTGTATTGTATCGTTCTTATCATTTGTGAAGGCTCCAGCATACATGTGTCGGCTTTGGCCACCTAATGACGGGCTTTCCACGCAACTCTATCTCTAGCAGTCTCCCTGTTCAGTTCCTTACTCTTGAGGTGACACTCGGTGACCTCGTCCCATGTCTTTTTGGTCTGCCTCTCAGAACCCTCCCTCCGACGTTCACACCTCTCACCTTCCTTACTCATCTGTCATCGTTTATCTTCCTAACATGCCCAGACAATCTCAATCTACCCCTTCTCAAAAAAAACACCAATAAATTCCAGTACCATCCTTCTTCTCAGGTCTTCAATCGCAATCCTAGCCCATCCCCCCTCTCCTACCCAAGGACTCTCATTCTAGGACGCACTACACATCCATCTAATCATTGCCATTTCTATACGTTTGAGCCTACGAATATCATCTTCTTTTACTGCTGTCTCACTGCCATACAGCATTGCACTCCTAACACATGCTGCATACAAAGATCCTTTAACATGGAGGGAGTAATGCATAAACCAAAACACATCTCATGATATTTTCCTTAAAGCAGCTAGTTAAGAAATTTGTGACAGAATTGATTTATATAATCAGTCAAAATTCTCCCAGAATCTACAGTATCATGATTACTTAACACATTCTACATCTTCTTGCTGGGCCTTCAACAAAATATATTCGTTAAAATCTTGAGTTTGTGCTGAAGGGTAAATAAAGAACCTAAGCAAGAAAGGTTTTTCCGTCCTACCAAACAGGGTGCAAAAAATAGGGAAATCCACACTGTGTCATAACCAAGAGCAACATATTATTTTACCCTCATTCTTCAAAAGCGGAACTAAAATAAATAAATCGTAAATCTAATTATACTGTAAGTGGTATTGTCTCACAAACCTATAAATGTCTTCAGTGTCTGATACTGAGGACAGACTTAATAGGAGTTCCTTGAGTCCCAGTGGTCATCGTACATACCAGAAACTTTCATATACGAATACTTGTACATTATTATCCACCGTCCATACTAGAGTACATGCTAGGGCTTTTTAATTCATCAGTATGATATAACGAACTTACATAACTGAACAACTTGAAGAACAACAAGCCTTCATCAAAGACGTTTCCCCACCATGTGGTAAAGATAATACAGATATGCACTAACATGTATGACAATATCATATACAGGGGCATAAACTAGGACTCATACACTAATGGTAGGGATGATGATGATGATGATAGTAAGAATAAAAAATAAATTAATAATAATAATAATAATCTATTTCTATCTATTGCCAGACGCCTCAATCCCGTTCGGGGTGGCCACAAACAAATCGCCTCCAAGTCGCCCTGTCCCCCGCCATTTCACTGCCCCGCTCCCAACTCACCCCCCCCCCCTCTCTCATATACTGTACCTCTCCACCCCATCCCTCCATCTCATCCTCGGCCTCCCCCTTCCTCTTCCCCCCTCCACTTCACTCACATACACTCTCTTCGTCAGTCTTTCACTCTCCATCCTCTCCACATGGCCAAACCACCTCAGTGTATTCCTCCTAACGCTTCCTATCATATCCACATCCACACCACAACGCTCCTTTATATTCTCATTTGTCAGCCTGTCTCTCCATGTGACTCCACAGGCTCATCTTAAATAACTAATTTCCACTGCTCTCACTCTTGACTTGTGTCCTTCCAGCAACGTCCAAGCTTCACTTCCATACGTTAGAGTTAGTATCACAATACTGTCATGTAGTAACTTTTTCCAGTCCTTGCAACTGCGTGAGTACAGAAGCTTACAAAGTGAGCTATTTAGGAACTCTACGTGTCATGTGGGGTTGGTGGAGGATTAGTACCCCTCCCTGTAAAACAATTAACTCTAAGCCCTTGGCCACCTCGTTTGGGATACATGGCGTCTGGCAATGAATGAATGAATATGAGTAACTTTTTCACTTCCATGTTCACTTCCCTGCTTCTTATCACTGCTTTCAAGGAACCAGCAACCTTTCTTCCCTGCCGTACCCATTCAAGCATTTCACCCTCTAAACCTCTATCCTTACTCATCACACTACCCAAGTACTCAAACGTACTCACGTTTTCCAATTCCTCGCCATCCAACCTCGCTGTACATTCACTGACTTCACCTCTCTCAAAGACCATCACTTTACTCTTTCCTACATTCACCTTTAGATTCCGTTTCTTACACTCTCAAACTCATTCACCAAACCTTGCAGTTCTCCTTCGTTTTCAACATTAATAATAATAATAATAATAATAATAATAATAATAAACTCTTTAGAACAGGTCCGCCAAGTTTCGTCTTCAGATTACTTGTGCAGGTGGGACTGAAATCTCCAGAAGACACAACCAACTTATCAAAACATATTTTCCCATATGTGTTCATAGCTCGTAAAGTACAGACAATATGGCAATTTTTACATACACGGGCATCAACTACGACACATACTCTACCTTTCAGTGCGATATGAAGCCAATCCAACTGGTAGTTTCCGAGATACAGGCCTGGACGAAATGATGGACAATCGGATGGACGGGGGCGATTACTATATTCCCACTATATTGAATAATGGTGGGGATAATAAACGACGCTATGAGAGTAGGTAGAATTTTATCTACATAGTGACATGGTGACATTGTGGTTCTCAAACTGGGGTCCATGGCGCATTGCTTGGGGGGTGAAGGAATAATTTTGGCATCTGGAGTTACCAGTGACAGAACATCATATTGAATGTTCTGAGGCAGGATTTGCAGGGAATCCTGTTCTGTTAATCATTTCTTGCACATCATACTTGGAGGCAATTCAAGGTAAATTTCTGGAACTCCGAAGTGACTCATTGGAAAAAAAAAAACACATTTGAGGTGAAAAGCGTGATCAGGGTTTGTGTGAGAATGTAACACTACCCAGTAATAAGGATAATGCTAGTCTGGGTATTTCAGTTTCTCCAACCTATCCCCGCAAAATGGAGATTTCCAACTCGCTTGACATGAAATAAGAACAGTTCAATCAACTCTCTGCTGTAGATGACCTCTGCTATTCCCCTACTGTATGATTCAACCACAGAAACATCAGTTAGTACGAAATATACAATATCAACCATTCTAATGAGATTTCAGCTCACTTTTCGTTGTTCCATGACGAAAAATGCACCATATCTTTATTTTTAACTACCCGAGTTGTTTAAAAGGAACTAATATGCCCATTGAGTGACGTTGCAATGTATTCTTCAGTATTATGACATATATGGGCTTCACGGAATTTACTTTGTCAAGGGGGCCTCAGAACGAGATAATTTAGGAAACCACTGGCGTATACATAGTTCAAGTCCGCCCCGAACTGGTTTATCAGCACAACAGATTTAAAATGGGGATATGGTTTTGTGAACTCAGGAAATGGTACGGGAATTACACTGATCATATGTAAATTACAATAACAGTACAATTTCCTACTCATTTTACTACCCAAGGTAATCTCCATACTCATCTCTAACTTAAATTTTTTTCTCTCTATCTTATGTAAATTCTTGAATTATAACACTAATGATAATCACAGGACGATGGTTGTGAAAATCGGTGACAAGTTTTATCATTCACCGCTTTCCTCGTCTCTCTCTCTCTCTCTCTCTCTCTCTCTCTCTCTCTCTGTCGACGCGTGTCACGTACTTCTGATTTGTTTATCTACAAGTTTATCTGTTATCTATCTGTCTGTCTGTACGTTTATCTATCTGCCTATCTAGTATGAATCAGCTAGTCAGTCTGTTAATTATTCTGCCAGTCTGTGTCTGCATCAATTAATCTCTCCTTTATCTATCTGTCTATCCATTTTTCAATCTCTCTGTCTCTCCATATTTTTATTTAGCCTGTGAAAGAGGACTAATACCGTACCCTGTTACTTGACCGTACACCAAGCTCAAGCTCATCTCAGTCAGCTCACCACTTCTTGTACCAAATCCTGATGTGAACTGTTCGAAGATATCAATGGGTGTTTCTTCCTTATGTTTCCGAATTCATTGATCTTTTCGTTGTTGTGACTGAGTGTTCTTAATATTACGAGAACAGTGAACTTTTTTTTTAGTTGTAAACGAGTGTTCCTTCCCTATGACATTCTGAGTGCAATGGCAGGTAAACTTGTGAGCCATAGTATGCCATAGTATGTGTTCACCCTGCAATCCCTCTTCTGGCTTGAGGAAATCATGGCCAGGAACTCGCACGGAACAATGACTTGCTGTGCAGCGTTAAGGCAGACCCATTTTACTCCAGTCTGTTCTGAAACTCCTCTCTCCAGTGTTATGTGGCTAGTTGATACCTGGTGGGGGGGGGGGTGGCAGGAAGGTGGGGAGAAGGCATGGTAGCACCTCGTCATTTCTTGCCAACGCTTCTTTGGCTACTCGTTCTAGGCATTATATCAGGTTGACGATACATTTCACTATTTGCAAGTATTAAATCAGGTAATATCATATTTATCTCCTTTATTCTGCGGTGTAGTGCTAGACTACATTGCCAGCAATAACTACAACACACACATCCTCCACTACCCCACCTCCATCCCCAAACCGCTCACCCCCTCTCCCTGCCTAGACACCGTCTGATGCAGAGCTCTGTTTTCACACTGTTACTGGACTCAGTCTCATTCACTAGTGGCGATTTTTCGCCTGTTTTCTCAGATTTCGCCACTTTTGAGACTTAGTCTCTGGCACTGAGTAAGGTTTTTTAGACGTTTTTCCAGGTTTTCCTGGGACTCTGTCTCTGTTTGCCTGTGTGTGATTGACAGTGTGTTAGTGTTTTTTTTTTTTTTTTTGTGGCCTGCCGTTAGTGTCCCTCACTGTAGTACGACGCCGAACCCTGAAGGGGTGCCGTTAGGGCACTTCCATGAAGGGGGGCCTTTAGGGCCTGGTTATAGGAGGCAGTGAGGGCGGCTCTGTTAGTTTAGGGAAGACCCGAAAGGGACAGTGGCGGGGCCTCCCATCGCCCTTTAGAGGGAGGGGAACATAGGTTGCCCGTCACTGTAGGGACCTTTGCCACTTCTGCTGGTTTTTGTTTGTGCTGTTTGAGTGGTTGTGTGTGTGAGGTGTGTGTGTGTGTGTGTGTTGACTGAGTTCTTTTTGCTGCTTGTGCAAGCAGCATGAAGGGATCTTGCATCCCTAGGCCCCAGGGTCATTCTCGCCTCCCGCTCCCTCAGTCGAGGCTCTCCAACCCGTGTCCTGCTACAGGCACGAAGCAGGAGCGTCACTTTTCAGACTCCAGCTCCCACTCGTCAGCTCACGAGGTTTCTTGTGCTGACCCCTCTACACCTAAGTCTACGGGAGTGGTACCTCACTTGTATAGTGCCTCAACCCGTTCTGCTAAGGCAGCCCGCCGACATGAGGCTATGGAGGAGGTTGCACCTGCTCCACCCTCTCTCTCTTCCATCAGGGGCAATTCAGCTTCCCTACGTGCGGCTGCCAGCCCTGCTCCACGGCAAGGCACCCCCGTGAACCGTGCCCTCGGTCCGCAGCCTCGCGCTCCCACCTACGCACCCTCTCACGAGCCCAGGCCGGCTAGGTCTGCTTGTGTTCCCAAGCGGCTGGAGGTCACGTTGGAGGCTCCTGCTGCTACTCAGGTCTCCCCCTCTTCTGATCATGCTCTGCTTGATGATGAGGGGTTCACCCCTGTGGCACGCAAGGGATCGAGGCGTGGTCGTCAGGGAAATGGCCCTTCTCTGGCAGTACGCACTGGGCTTCCTCTCAGGGGTCCCCCTGCTGCTCGTCCCTCCGTGTCAGTAGCTGTGCGACGGCCGCCCCACTCTGCATTCCCAGCGTTCCGTGTGCCGGTCCAGGACGGACATGCGACGTGTTATGACGCCATGGCTGCACTAGAGCGTCACCTGCCAGGGCTACGCTGCTCCAACCTGATAGGATGGGATGGAAGCTCGGTGTTGGTGCCGAAGGACGAGGGAGCTTATGACCTCTTGCGAACAGCTCTGCAGGACGAGGCCTCCCCTGTCAAGCTAGTCGAGCTGACGCCTGGCCAACAGTCTACGAAGGCAGTCGTCATGGGTTATCCCTTGTGGATGCCTATGGAGTTACTGCTTCAGCACCCTCAGGTCAAAGAGGCAACCTGCTGCCAGAAAGCGTGGACCAGGGAGGAGACTCGACAGGTCATCATCACCCTGCGGGGTCCTCTTATCCCTGTGATCGACCTGGGGAACTGGGGAGAATATCACCTTCGCCCCTTCACCCCGGAGCCACTCTGTTGCTACAAGTGCCAGTGATACGGGCACCACAGAGCCACTTGCAACCGGGTCACAGTCTGTGGGATGTGCAGCGGCCCGCACGAAACGGAGAGGTGCTTGGCCAAGTTCAAGGCCAAGGAAGCTGTCTCTACCCGCTGCCCCAACTGCTCGGGAAAACATCATGCGTGGCACCCCAGCTGCCCAACCAGAGTTGCACTTGTCGATCGAGGGCGAGAATGCCAAGTTACCTGGGTGAAGGAGCAACAGGCGAGCAGCAACAAACCAGCACCTCCGGGAACTTTCATTTGGGGGCAGCAACGCCGTCCAGCAGCGACTGCACCCCCTGTGCTAGACAAGGCAGCGTTTCCGCCCCTCCAACCTGCTCTCACTCGTCACATGACGACTGCGGAGGTCCATCACCCTCCTCCCCCCCCAGTTCGGCAGACAGTCGAGGAGTTTACTCCACCAACGCCCCACAGCACGGGCTCTCCACTCATAGTCTTCACCAGGGAAGAATTGCGTATGCTGGGGACGGAAATTGCTACAAGCTTGGCTCAGATGCTTGGGACGTTTCTCAGCAGGCCTCTGGAAACGGCACCATTGGTACAGGCTGTGAACGTCATCGTCGACCAAGTGGTGGAGGCAAAACAACACCCGCGCTCTTCCCTGGTACCTCCGGCATCATCTCCCACACAGACAACCATGGAAGAGCCGCTACCCACCCAGATTCCTCTGACTTGCCCTAGTATGCCAGTCAACATTCCTTTGGGGCTCACACCAGCCACAGCTGCGATCGAGGGAGAGCGCAGGGCCCTTGGACTACAGACAGATCATCCCCAGTGCCAGACACCGCTGCCAGCCTCCGAGTCCTACAGTGGAACTGTTTAGGGGCATGGAGCAAGCTCGCCCACCTTCAGGAGGTGGCTGCCAGGGACCGCCCTCATGTAATTCTTCTGCAAGAGACCCTGCTCCCGGATAATACCACTTTTCGTCTCTCGGGTTACACCACCCATCTCCTTCCGTATGTTCGTGGCGTCACACGGGGATGTGCCGTTCTGGTTCAGGACCACATTGCGTGCACGGATTGTGAGCCCCCTCCTTTCTGTGGACCTGATGTGGAGGTCCAGGGCGTGGTTCTCCATCTGGCTACGTCGCCCCTGACGGTATATAATGTATACCGGAGCCAAAGGGGCACCCTGGAGTTGGAAGACCTGTTCTCCCAGGCTGCCAGGGGAGCCGTGTACATAGGGGGCGACTTTAACGCCCACCACGCCTTTCTATCTTCGCCTCTTCAGTCCAATGAAGCAGGACGGCACATCTCTTTGGTTCTGGAGGAGATGGGTGGTGTCTCCCTATTAAATGATGTGGCAGAGGCCACTCATATTGCGGGAGGTCGCCTCGATCTCTCCCTAGTGTCAGCACCACTAGTGGGCTTGGCGTCGTGGTCACTCCACCCCCACCTTGCAAGTGATCACTTTGCCCTTATTGTTTACCTACCTCTCGCTCCTCTCCCGCCACCCCCACCTCCTCCACCACAGTGGGACCTACGCAAAGCGGATTGGATGGCCTTTGCCCGTGCTCTCACGGCGGCCTTTGAGACATCTCCTCCTGCCTCAGACCTCGAGAGCAGAGCAGATCAGGTAGCAAGTATTTTGGCACAAGCTGCTTCTCTTGCTATCCCGCTGCGGCAGCGCTTGACGAGGTGCTACCGAGACGGCTGGTTCTACTGCGACAGGGTCAAAGAACTGAACCGGAGACTCAGTGCAGCACCCAAGCAGTACCGACGGCGCCGTACATCTCTGCACCGCCGGTACCTGGTTGCCATCACGCGGCATGTAGCTTCCGAGAAGCGCCGCCTTAGGGAGGAGGCATGGATCAAATGGTGTCGTACCCTAGACTCTCACTCCACTCTCTGTGAGATGTGGAGGAGAATCAGGTCCATCTCTGATCCACGCCCTCCTCGCCCTCCCTCCCATCCTGACCCTGCCGCTGAGGCCAGCCGTCTTGCTCAGCACTTCGCTGACCGCTCTGCCTCTTCTAATCTCCCGCAGTCTGTCAGAGCCCTACAGGCGCAGCTGTCCACCTCTCGCGCTGCAGCAATTCAGGCAGCATGTGATAGGCCTGACCCTGCTGACTGTACGATCACCAGTGGGGAGCTCCACAAAGCGCTGTAGCGCAGGGAGGACACTGCGCCGGGGCTCGACGGGCTTACGTACTCTCTCCTGTCACATGCTGGAGATTGTGGCACAGAACGTCTACTTGATCTGCTCAACCTCTCGTGGTCTGAGGGGCGTCTGCTGAGGTCGTGGAAGGCAGCTGTTATCCACCCAATTCCGAAGCCTCGTGATCCCGCCACCATGCGCCCCATCTCCCTTCTCAGCTGTGTTGCTAAGACGGCTGAGAGGGTTGTGCGGGCTCGGCTTGCTTGGCGGCTGGGACCGCTGCACCCAGGGATTTACGCCTATCATCCAGGCAGGAGTACCACCCACTGCCTCGCATCATTCCTTGGGGGGCTGAGGGGAGGAAGGGGAATGGCTGTCTTCCTCAACCTCGAGAAAGCCTTTGAACTGGCAAGCCCCACTGTAATCCTGGCGGCTCTTGCGGCCAGGGGTGTGGGAGGCAGGCTCCTATCCTGGATCCAGGATTTTTTTAACGATCGATCCGCAGGGGTCCGATTCCAGGGACACCTTTCCCCCTTTCACCGATATCCTAATGGCACCCCCCAGGGGAGTGTTTTGAGCCCTCTCCTTTTTAACATCCTTATGGAGGGGCTGTTATCTGTAGACTATGGGCCTGGCATTACCCTCCTCTGCAATGCGGATGATCTGGCCCTCGTCTTTACCAGGAGGGACTGCTTCACGCAGGCGGACTTGGCCCTTTCTCGTTTGCACGCCAAATGCACAGAGCTAGGGCTGAAGATAAATTTTAATAAGAGAAAGTGTATGCCCTTTGGACTCCGTCCCCCAGACTTTCCTATGCTGCTTGGGGGGCGCAGCTCTCTCTTGTTACTGTGCATCAGTATCTGGGAGTCTGGCTTGACAGGGGTTTTACTTTTGCCTGCCATGTTCGGTACCTGCGGGAGCGCGCTTCCACCAGACTGGCTACTCTCCGCTATCCCTCCAAGCGGAGTTTGGGGGCGTCGTATTCAGTCCTCCGAACATTTTATATACATGCCATCCGATCCCTGGTGGACTACAGTGCTATCTGTTTGACCGGACTCGCTCCACCAGTCTCCAGATCTCTGGAGGTTATACAGAACATTGCATTCCGTATCATGCTGGGTGCTCCACCCTGGACCCGGATTGTCAATCTCCGTATGGAGAGTGGTTTGCCTTCTCTGGCGCATCGTGTTGCGCTACGAGCGGCAGTCATCACTCTACAGCTGATACGGTGCCGGCCCCACCTGCCTGTCTCTGCCCTCCTACGACGTCTTTTGTGCCGCCCACCCGAGCCTGCCACTCAGCGTGACTGGGCCCGGACTACAACTGCTGTTATCCATGGACTGGGAGCTGCTGCGAGCCTCTGCCAAGATCCTGATTCTCCCTTTCCTGGGTACATTGATCTGCCACCATGGGACCCCCGTCTTTTTAAATTTGTATGCCCCTCTGAAGCCAAACCTCGAACTTCCATTCTTGCACTCCTCTGTCAAGAGGGTCTTAGTCGGGTTGCGGCTCTAGATTCACCAGACACAGCCACTTATTTTACGGATGGTTCAGTATCCTCTGATGGCTCTGCTGGGGCGGCCTTTGTCTCTGGGCATACAATTGAATCTTGGCGACTCTCTCAGGGTGTATCCGCTTTTCAGGCAGAGCTTGCTGCCATCCTGGGTGCATTGCGCCATGCTCATCACCATCATCATCATTGTGTCGTAATTCACACAGACTCACTTTCCTCTCTTCAGAGGCTAAGATCTTTCTCCTTGAAGGACAACGTCTTTCTTCAGACGGCAATTTTTACTTTTGCATCCCTTCTCATCCGTAGGGGTGCCACTATTACTCTCCATTGGCTCCCAGGTCATGTTGGAATCAGCGGCAATGAGTGTGCTGATGACGCAGCACGCTAAGCTTGCTCGCTTCCTGACGTCACATTTCAACTGCGCCTCAGCCTATCGCACGTCATTAGCACTCTCACTGCTGCCATTAGCAGGCTCTCTCGAGAGGAACATCAGCTTTTGGTGACAGAAGGCTCCCACTCTGCTACATGGTACGCCACCGCCACTTCATATTCTCTTTTGTTACCCTTTAAAGGCATACCCAACTATATTGTAGTGAGGCTCAGGTGCTTACGTCTGGGGTTTCCATGCTACAAACAAATTGTCGGTACAGAGCCAGACCCGTGTACCCATTGTTTGGTCTCATCTGTGGAGCCTCTCATTCACTATCTTCTGTACTGCCCAGCCACTACGATGCTCAGGTCTCACCCTGACACGACTTTTGCTCGGACAGGGGATGATTTCATGGATGCCGCTTGCATCGTTGCACGTGCTCCTCTACAATTATTAATCACCACAGTCAGGGAATACCAACTCCCTCGATAATTCAAGCTCGCGCAAGTTAAGCGCATCTCTGACGGGCTCTTTGTTTGCCTGTGTCCCAGCATTGCTCGGACGAATATCTCTAAAAAAAAAAAAAAAAACACTCACCCCCACCACCGACTGGTCTGACACAGTGGCCAGACTTGTGAAACTATCCTTGCTGCTTCGACCTATCAGTTTGAATATTTGCGGAGTCTGGAATGAAGACACGACTTTTTTGCCTGACAATACATTACAGTTTTTCTCCGAATACTATGAAAAAAAAAAAAAAACACTCCTTCATCACTACGAAAAGTACAACATAGGGAGTTCAGACCGCTGTTCGTCGTGCTACTGACCTGGGTTGGGTTGCTTTTGGACGTGAGCAACTGATCTATATCGCCCTGTGTGAAACGTGAGGCCGAAATGCAAGCTTTATAAACGTAATCGAACAGTTTTGTATCATTATAAAGAAAAATACATGTTTAAAGACATGCTTGCTAGGTTCGGACGCGTTACTCTGATACATTACTTTCTGCATATATTTTTTTCCATGTGTAGGTGAGGGCGCTCACCATCCACTCACTCGATGTAGTGCTGCTCTCGGGTTCCTGCCCTCTTCTCTCTTCCTTTCTTTTTTTCCTTCATTCTTTCCTCTTCCTTCAACGGGTGAGTGTACACTGAGTATCAAGCCAAATGGTTTCCTGTACACCAGAAAACCATTTACTGCGCTGGTTGGTAACCATATAACCAAATTATGGCACCTGGTGGTTAAGTGGGTAATTAAGGTGCTCCAGTCGGACTGAGCCAGTGCATATTTATATCCAAGTGGTGGTTGGGACTTATTGCTCACATAATGCCACTCAGGGATGAGAGAGGCTAGTCGCACTCATCTTAAATGTCAGGACCAATTTTCCTAGCCCCAGGCACCTATGCTCCTCATGGGGCAACACAGGATGAGATGATGAATGAATGAATGAATGACGTCTGGGAATCTGTTACAGAAATAAAAACTTATCCTCAAGGGTATACAACCACTTAGTTTGTTGTGTTTTTTCCCGCCGTCTGACATTTTTTTTTTTTTTATCATGTAACGAGAGGCTCCTGCCCTCTGTTGGAATACGTTTAACAAATTGGCGAAAAATGTTCATCTTGGTAAGTTTGAGTAAGGGTTATGTAAAAAAAAATGTAACTGCATAACAGTTACCTTACAATCCTTAGGAGCAGAACACAGTCCACATAAATTATTTGCCGTAAAAAGTATGTCTGGATAACTGATGTAGAAGTAAAGGTTGAGGGCAAATGATACATCTAGAAATGCGATGCATGTGTCAAGTCTGTAACAATAGTGTAAATATTGAGCGATGGGCGTGAGCCCAGGCCAAGACTCGCAAACAGTGGAAGGAAACAAATATTATTGTAAGCAAACGGCCCAGCGAGAACGTGACATACTTGCAGTGGGGAGTCTTGGTTCGCAACCCGGCAAGGTACGGGGTTACCATGAGTATATATATATATATATATATAGATATATACACGCGCGCGCGCGCGCGGCCTATACACCACTTTTCTTTCAAGCCTGCCCCTCTTCCTTAACCACTTCAATCCGAGGACGTCATTTCTTCATTAAGTTTGCTACTACCAAACAATTTTGTTCAGGTTTGGAGTACGTCACGGTAATGAAATGGATTACTCAAAGATATTTATAACCCTTCGAGCTCGCATGATTTCTCACACAGTAAAATGAATTCTCTTGGTGGTAACAAGAATTAACTTTATAGATCGTGCTCAGGCTGTAGGTGTTGATGTGAGAAGTTGCTTTTAGTCATCCAGGTCCTACATGAGCTGCGTAAATTCGTCGGCAGACAGCTATACCAAAACAAGAATATCGCCAGGATACTGACTGGTCTAAATTAGGTCCAAGTCCCTTTATTCAGCATGGGGTAAAGTATTATCTGTTCTATTTTTACTTTATCTGAACGGTTTCATTTGCCTTGGGTGAGAGGGTGTTCACAATGAAGAAGTAAGAGACAGGCTTCATTAACCCATTTACTATATGAAGACAGTCATAATATGAATTGCATCATCTGGGGGTGCTGAGAGTATGAAAAAATACGCCATCGGTTTAAAGGTATACACAGTCGAACTTTGTTCCTGTCAGTACAATGACCTACCTTCAGGCAATTTTTTTCTGCTTAAGACATCACCCGGGAATAAAATCAGTTCGTGAAAACGGTATCTACCTCAAACAATTATTATAGTCTACATTAAGGCGAAAGAAATGTCTATTGCTGAGAAGAATATCATGGAAATACGACAATGATTTGAAAGGGTGTAAATGTGTTATGCTAGGTGCTTTGGGGGTCGGCTTCCCGTCCCTCTAACTCCTAGTGTGTAACTGGGTTCACGTTCTAGACCGGAGCTTAGGCAAATAAGAGAGAGGCAGGACACAAAAACTCAGGGCAACAACCTTACACGTGTATTGACAAATTCTGTAAGTGGAATAGGTAGATGTCACGAGAACAGAAATCTGGGCAATTATAAGTAATATGTAGAGATCATGGGTAGTAGTATTGCGCAGGATACTATTGGGACAATACTGGGAATAGAGTGAATAGTACTCTAGTCAGCACTGGGGGCATGGGGCAAAGAAACAAATCACTGTCGCTTCGTGCGAAGTCTATATCGTGCTTAGTGTGGGCAGCGCACTTTATTGGTCTTAGGTGGAAGCTATGCTATTGGGGGCCGAGTCACTAGTGTATAGGTGGGCACTGTGATCACTGTTTGGCTGCTTACTCTAATTCACTGTTTCACTGTTAATCCACACCTTAGTTCTGGTGGCACCGATTGATCTTAGAGCTAGGTTACATTACTGAAAGTGAGATATGCTTGTGTAGGCAGACACAACATTCACTGCTCAACCGGGTTCACTGTTTCACTGTCACACTACCATTCCACCTCTCGTTATGTTAACACTGACAGGTCTTACTCTAGGCTTCCCTTACATAGAGTAGCTCACTGCCCAGCCCTAGTGTCACTGTATCACTGTCATGGCACTTTCACTGTCACTCACTGTCGGGACTGGGTGTGGTGGCGGCGAGGGTAGAAGGGTGGCGGGGAACTCGCAGCCCGGCTGCTGATGGGGGCTGAGTTCCACCAGAGGCCTCAGTATCCAGAGGCCACGGAATCACCTGTTAGGGCATCCTCTCTCGTCCAGGGCTGTGTGTGGCATAGAGCCCCGCACTTTTGGGGCTGGGAACTGGAGTACGGCCCTCAGGACTGGGGCCGAAGAGCTGGTTGAAGCGTTCACTCATGCTTCTGACGGGAGGACGAGGGTCTCCGGCATCGGGGTGGGGAGATGTCCTGTCCAGGGGTCCTAGGTGCAGTCTCGAGGTCCCGTTGGCTGTGGTCTCCAGAGATCAGGAACACCAACAGGAACTGGCTGCAGCATCGGCCTCCGTTAGGATCTGTCAGGTGGGGCACCTCGGGGACCGGCTGCACAGAGAAGAGCCCAGTAGGAGCCACAGGGCCTCTCCAACAGTCATCGGGGCTGGGACCTTCCTCCTGAAGGTTGTCTCGTTGTGTGGGTGTGGCAGCACCTGACGAAGGAGCGACTACTGGCCGTCTCCTGCCATAGAGCCCAGCTACTGGCCGTGGCCTGTGTGGGGGAGCGGCTGCAGGCCGTCTCCTGAAGAAGAAGTGAGCGGCTACCGGCCGTCTCAAGGGCACCTTCCGAGCGGCTACCAGCCGTCTTCTAATGAAGATGGGAGCGGTTACAGGCTATCTCCTGATTGCCTTCCGAGTGGCTACCGTCCGTCACCTGAAGGAGGTTTGAGCGGCTACAGGCTGTCTCTTGGGCACCTTCTGAGCAGCTACCAGCCGTCTCCTGACGAAGGCAGGAGCGGCTACTGGCTGTCTCCTTATTGCCTCCCAAGTGGCTACAGGCCCTCTCCTGAAGGAGGTTTGAGCGGCTACAGGCCATCTCTTGGGCACCTTCCGAGCGGCTACAGGCCGTCTCACAATGGGTGCGGCTAAAGGCCATCACAGGGGTGCTGCCTTGAGCTATAGGAGTAGCTCCACCCTGATCTGATGGGGGTCAGCTCGCCCAAAAGGTAGTCTCTTTTTCCGGCTATAGTGGCGATGGGCGAGTTCTGGGTCACAGGGGCATGCGGCCTGGGTGGACTTATGTCTCTGTCGCCTGGGGTCAGGTCGTGCTCTATTCGCCCCTCCATAGGCTCCTGCTGGGGGTGTTGAGATGCCCTTGACAATGATGTCCGGCATTTTAGTGCGTAAGATTGTTTGTTCATACTTTTATCTCAACTCATATACAACTGCCCAATTCCTCATAACCAGAGCATAATGAACTTTAACCACTTTGCTTCCAGAGCTCCTGTGTGAGGGATTTTGCCGGAAGAGCGCTAGGCGTACCGCCCTCCGCCTGTCGGCTCATAGTCGCAAAGCTCATAGGTCCCTACCCTGGGGTTCCCTTTTTTTTTTGAATTTTGAAAATACCCAACTCCATCCTATATTGTGGACATGGGGCGCAAAGGGGTTAAAATAAAACAATTAAAAAAGAGGGGGGGAGGGGCTCCTGCAGACTTGCAGTTCCTAATGTATATATTAACTTAGCTGAGAACATGTGCGGCGGTTAAGATGAGAGCAAGAGCGGTGATTAAGATGCGAGTTTGGGCTGTAGATGTGATGAAAGCATGAGCGGTAGCTAAGATGCGAACATGAGCGGTGGTTAAGATGCAACTTGAGCAGTGGATAAGATGCGAACTTAAGCTCTAGTAAGATGCGTACAAAATTAAGATGCGAAATTGAGCGGTATTGCTGCGAACTTGAGCAGTGGTTAAAATACGAACATGAACGGTACTTAAGATGCAAGCATTAGTGGTGGTTAAGATGCGAACATGAACGGTAGTTAAGATGTGAGCATGAGTGGTGGTAAAGATACGAACATGAGTGGTGTTTAAGTTGCGCACATTAGTGGTGGTTTAGAAGTGAGAATGCGTGGTGGTTTAGAAGTGAGCATGAGTGGTGGTTAAGAAGTGAACATGAGTGGTGGTTAAGATGAGAACATGAATGGTGGTTAAGATGCGAACATGAGTGGTGGTTAAGATGCGAGCATGAGTGGTGGTTAAGATGCGAGCATGAGTGGTGGTTAAGATGCGAGCATGAGTGGTGGTTAAGATGTGAACATGAGTGGTTGTTAAGATGTGAACATGAGTGGTGGTTAAGATGCGAGCATGAGTGGTGGTTAAGATGCGAGCATGAGTGGTGGTTAAGATGTGAACATGAGTGGTTGTTAAGGTGGAAACATAAGCGGTGGTTAAGATGCAAACGGTTAAGATATAGACGAAAGTAAATTGATCATTTAAGTGAATAAGCCCATTCATTGACCGCGTCATGCTGGCATAATCATCAAGGTAACTACGAAATGGCCGATGACTTTCACCGTAAACTGATTAATAACAATCCAGTGTTCACTTCAGGCCATTCAAAATACTGTTACACCCGCTCACTTTGATGATGTCAGCCATGTTCAGACCCAGTCAGAACTACTCAGGCTTTGTGTGTGTGTGTGTGTGTGTGTGTGTGTGTGTGTGTGTGTGTGTGTGTGTGTGTGTGTATTCAGGTTCATTCATTCAAATCGGTTTTGGTCCATTATGGTCAGTTTTGGATCACTGAGGTCCAGTTGGATTCACTGAGGATAACATAGTGACATTAAGAATATATAAAGGGTTATTTAGGTGTACTTCGGGCATTTCTGGCCAATAACTATCCATTCACGTCTTCTTTATGCGATCCGGATTATGCAGATCATTTCAGATCCATGCAGACACATTCACAGCCAGTTATTATGGATTCCAGAGGCAGTGGAGCAGTGCTGTTCGGCAATAACTTTCTATCAAAGCGTCGGATTACGATGATATTTTACCAGAGTATGTTTCAGACCCCGACCTAACTGGCGTCAGTATGGTTTATTACCAAATGTGGATACTTAAGGCATGTATAAGAGGAAAATAAGCATGCGAGGCAACTGTTTTACCCATTGCTGGAGCGAGACTAGCGGGGAAATGCCCCACCCCCTCACTGATGTCATGACGTCGCTTTGACGTAGTCCATATAGACACCGCCCCCTAATCATCGTATAGGTGAAATATTGGAAAGGGTGGGTGTCTGCTTTGGTAGATGGAAAATGTTGCCTATATTTGAAAAATAAGCCTGGTATTTTCGTATAGACCTATAAGGAAGTTATCCATTTTTAACGCAGGGATGTGAATTATTGTAATGTTACCATCATATATGGAAATACCATCCAGTTGAGGTGTAAAACTCCCAATATCCCCTGACTGAAGTACACTTCCAACATTACAAATATGCAAGTGACGAAACGTGTCATATATAAGTAACATGATAGCCCTACATGCACACATGACATGTTGCCTGGTATCGTCACAATGGAATATATAGTTCAGCGGAGAGTAGGGAGACACCTGTTTAATAAAGTTACCTGAATATGAACTGTTAAGAAAAGTCAGTGTTTACGTGGTTACCTTACGCAGGGGCTGGATACTGAAAAATTCACAATGGTTGTAGTTTACGAATGTGTTCGTATCCTTTATTTTTTGCGTTGCTATGGCGTTTCATTCTCACTCCGAAGCAATGCATTATTTCCATACTAGTCAGCACTGGGGGCATGGGGCAAAGAAGCCAATCACTGTCGCTTCGTGGGAAGTCTATATCGTGCTTAGTATGGGTAGCGCACTTTATTGGTCTTAGGTGGAAGCTATGCTATTTGGGGCTGAGTCACTCGTGTAGAGGTGGGCACTGCGATCACTGTTTCACCGCTTACTCTAATTAACTGTTTCACTGTTAATCCACACCTTAGTTCTGGTGGCACCGATTGATCTTAGAGCTAGGCTACATTACTGAAAGTGAGATATGCTTGTGTAGGCGGACACTACATTCACTGCTCAACCGGGTTCACTGTTTCACTGTCACACTACCATTCCACCTCTCGTTATGTTAACACTGACAGGTCTTACTCTAGGCTTCCCTTACATAGAGTAGCTCACTGCCCAGCCCTAGTGTCACTGTATCACTGTCATGGCACTTTCACTGTCACTCACTGTCGGGACTGGGTGTGGTGGCGGCGAGGGTAGAAAGGTGGCGGGGAACTCGCAGCCTGGCTGCTGATGGGGGCTGAGTTACCCACCAGAGGCCTCAGTATCCAGGGGCCACGGAATCACCTGTTGGGGCATCCTCTCTCGTCCAGGGCTATGTGTGGCATAGAGCCCCGCACTGTCGGGGCTGGGAACTGGAGTACGGCCCTCAGGACTGGGGCCGAAGAGCTGGTTGAAGCGTTCACTCATGCTCCTGACGGGAGGACGAGGGTCTCCGGCATCGGGGTGGGGAGATGTCCTGTCCAGGGGTCCTAGGTGCAGTCTCGAGGTCCCGTTGGCTGTGGTCTCCAGAGATCGGGAACACCGACAGGAACTGGCTGCAGCGTCGGCCTCCTTTAGGATCTGTCAGGCGGGGCACCTCGTGGACCGGCTGCACAGAGAAGAGCCCAGTAGGAGCCACGGGGCCTCTCCAACAGTCATCGAGGCTGGGACCTTCCTCCTGAAGGTTGTCTCGTTGTGTGGGTGTGGCAGCACCTGACGAAGGAGCGACTACTGGCCGTCTCCTGCCATAGAGCCCAGCTACTGGCCGTGGCCTGTGTGGGGGAGCGGCTGCAGGCTGTCTCCTGAAGAAGGAGTGAGCGGCTACCGGCTGTCTCAAGGGCACCTTCCGAGCAGCTACCGGCCGTCTCCTAATGAAGACGGGAGCGGTTACAGGCTATCTCCTGATTGCCTTCCGAGTGGCTACCGTCCGTCACCTGAAGGAGGTTTGAGCGGCTACAGGCTGTCTCTTGGGCACCTTCTGAGCAGCTACCGGCCGTCTCCTGACGAAGGCGGGAGCGGCTACAGGCTGTCTCCTTATTGCCTCCCGAGTGGCTACAGGCCCTCTCCTGAAGGAGGTTTGAGCGGCTACAGGCCATCTCTTGGGCACCTTCCGAGCGGCTACAGGCCGTCTCACAATGGGTGCAGCTGAAGGCCATCACAGGGGTGCTGCCTTGAGCTATACGAGTAACTCCACCCCGATCTGATGGAGGTCAGCTCACCCAAAAGGTAGTCTCTTTTTCCTGCTATGGTGGCAGCGAGCGAGTTCTGGGTCATAGGGGCACGTGGCCCGGGCGGACTTATATCCCTGTCGCCCGGGGTCGGGTCGCGCTCTATTCGCCCCTCCATAGGCTCCTGCTGGGGGTGTTGAGATGCCCTTGGCAACGATGTCCGGCATTTTAGTGTGTAAGATTGTTCATTCTTTTATCTCAACTCATATACAACTGCCCAACACCTCATAACCAGAGCATAATGAACTTTAACTCCTTTGCTCCCAGAGCTCCTGTGCGAGGGATTTTGCCAGAAGAGTGCTAGGCGTACCGCCCTCCGCTTGTTGGCTCATAGTCGGAAAGCTTATAGGTCCCAACCCCGGGGTTCCCTTCTTTATTAAATTTTGAAAATGCCCAACTCCATCCTATATTGTGGACATGGGGCGCAAAGGGGTTAAAATAAAACAATTAAAAAAGAGGGGGGGAGGGGCTCCTGCAGACTTGCAGTTCCTAATGTATATATTAACTTAGCTGAGAACATGTGCGGCGGTTACGATGCGAGCAAGAGCGGTGATTAAGATGCGAGTTTGGGCTGTAGATGTGATGAGAGCATGAGCGGTAGTTAAGATGCGAACATGAGCGGTGGTTAAGATGCAATTGAGCGGTGGATTAGATGCGAACTTAAGTTGTAGTAAGATGCGTACAAGATTAAGACGCGAAATTGAGCGGTAGTGGTGCGAACTTGAGCGGTGGTTAAAATACGAACATGAAGGGTAGTTAAGATGCGAGCATGAGTGGTTGTTAGGATACGAACATGAACGGTAGTTAAGATGCGAGCATGAGTGGTGGTTAAGATACGAACATGAGTGGTGTTTAAGTTGCGCACATTAGTGGTGGTTTAGAAGTGAGAATGCGTGGTGGTTTAGAAGTGAGCATGAGTGGTGGTTAAGAAGTGAACATGAGTGGTGGTTAAGATGCGAACATGAATGGTGGTTAAGATGCGAACATGAGTGGTGGTTAAGATGCGAGCATGAGTGGTGGTTAAGATGTGAACATGAGTGGTGGTTAAGATGCGAACATGAGTGGTGGTTAAGATGCGCACATGAGTGGTGGTTAAGAAGCGAACATGAGTGGTGGTTAAGATGCGTGCATGAGTGGTGGGTAAGATGCGCGCATGAGTGGTGGTTAAGATGTGAACATGAATGGTGGTTAAGGTGGAAACATAAGCGGTGGTTTAGATGCAAACGGTTAAGATATGGACGAAGGTAAATTGATCACTTAAGTGAATAAGCCCATTCATTGACCGCGTCATGCTGGCATAATCGTCATCAAGGTAACTATGAAATGGCCGATGACTTTTCAGCGTGAACTAATTAGTAACAATCCAGTGTTCACTTCAGGCCATTCAAAATACTGTTACACCCACACGCTTTGATGATGTCAGCCATGTTCAGACCCAGTCAGAACAACTCAGGTTTGTGTGTGTGTGTGTGTGTGTGTGTTCAGGTTCATTCATTCAAGTCAGTTTTGGTCCATTATGGTCAGTTTTGGATCAATGAGGTCCAGTTGGATTCACTGAGGATAACATAGTGACATTAAGAATATACAGTATAAAGGGTTATTAAGGTGTACTTCGGGCATTTCTGGCCAATAAATATCCATTCACGTCTTCTTTATGCGATCCGGATTATGCAGATCATTTCAGATCCATCCAGACACATTCACAGCCAGTTACCATGGATTCCAGAGGCAGTGGAACAGTGTTGTTCGGCAATAACTTTCTATCAAAGCGTTGGATTACGAAGATATTTTACCAGAGTATGTTTCAGACCCGGACCTAACTGAACTGGCGTCAGTATGGTATATTACCAATTGTGGAGACTTAAGGCACGTATAAGAGGAAAATAAGCATGCGAGGCAACTATTTTACCAGTTACAGGAGCGAGGCTAGCGGGGAATGCCCCGCCCCCTCACTCATATCGTGACGTCGCTTTGACGTAGTCCATATTATAGACACCGTCCCCTAATCATCGTATGGGTGAAATATTTGGGAGGGTGGGTGTCTGCTTTGGTAGACGGAATATGTTGCTTATAATTGAATAATAAGCCTGGTATTTTCTTATAGGCCTATAAGGAAGTTATCCATTTTTAACGCAGGGATGTGAATTATTGTAATGTTATCATCATATATGGAAATACCATCCACCTGAGGTGTACAACTCCCTATATCCCCTGACTGAAGTACACTTCCAACATTACATATATGTAAGTGACGAAACGTATCATATATAAGTAACATGATAGCCTTACATTGCACACATGACGTTGCCTGTTCTCGTCACAGTGAAATATATATTTCAGCGGAGAGTAAGGAGACACCTGTTTAATAAGGTTACCTGAATATGAAGTTAAGAAAAGTCAGTGTTTACGTGGTTACGTTGCCCAGGGGCTGGATACTCAGAAATTCACAATGGTTTTATTTTACGAATGTTTGTTCGTATCCTTGTATTTTCGGCGTTGCTATGGCGTTTCATTCTCACTCCGAAGCAATGCATTATTTCCATACCTTGGTTCGTTTTCCATCGATTCAGTGTGACTTATAACCAACGCCATGAATTGACGTTTTAGGACAGTGTCTAGTATCGTAATATTTGGAGTATCCGGGTGGGCGGGCCTACATAACGTCATAACTATAAGTCACGCTAGCCTCGCACAACCGATGGCTTATTCTGTCGCCTAGCATGCTTATTTTAGTCTTGTAAGTGCCTTAAGTCTCCACAGTTGGTAATAATCTATACTGACGCCATGTAGGTCGGGGTCTGAAACATACCTTAGTAAAATATCATCGTAATCCAACACTAACAAGTTATTGCTGAAAACCAGTATTGCGCTGCCTCTGAAACCCATACTACGTCCATTCTGGTTCATGTATAATATTTCAGTTTCAGTCAGCCCCATCGCACCAATTGCAGTCTAGGTAGGTCATTCCAGGTCAGTGTAAAACAGTAAGGTTTATTTTGGTCAATTCAGATCCAATTAAATTCACTTAGAGCGATTCAGAACAGATTAGGTCGCTCCAGCTCAATTCTGATCCATGAAGCTCCTTAACATCCAATCCGGTTAGTCAGATAAAGTTCTATTCATTCAGGGCCAGTTAAGGTTTTTAGGGTCATTCAGTTTTTCGAGGGGCAGTTAGGTTTACTCAAGGCCAGTTAGGTTTATTCAGGGCCATTTGGGGTTATTTATTGTCAGTTAGGATTATTCAGGGACAGTTTGATTTATTTAAGGCCAGTTGTGTTTGTTAAGGGACAGATAGGTACACTGAGATTCATTAATGCCACTTGAGATCTAATCAAAGCCATCACATTTATGTCAAGTCAGGTCTCCTAAGGTTAGTGTGAGCAGTTTGGGCCTAGTTTGGTCCAGATAGATGAACAACGTTCATCCAGGTATTTTTCATCCATTCAGGCTGCGTCAGGGGAGGTTAGGCCTGTTAAGGACCTCGCAAATCTAGATTAACTGATGTCTTTAACAACCAGTCTGACCCAATAAGATATACTGTAATCCAGTCACAACTATCCAGGTCAAAGTGATAAAAATTATTCCCCTTCCCGACCTGCAGGTGGGGAGAAGAGGCAAAACGATGATGACTAAGACGATGATGATGATAATGATGATGATGCGATGTTCAGACCCAGATTGACTGTTTCCGTCATCTTCGTTTTTTTCAAGTTACTGTAGACCCATCAAATCCACTTAGGCCAATAAGGTCAACTCAGGTCACGATTGTGAAGGCTTGTGCCCCAAGTCAGTCCCACAAGTACAGTCAGCCAAAAAAGTCGTGTCTTCGTTCCGAACCCCGTAAATATTTGAACAGATAAGTCGAAGCAGCAGAGATAGGTCCACAAGTCTGGCAACTGTATCAGACCAGCCATTGGTGGGGGTGAGTGGTTTGGGAGTGGAGGTGGGATAGTGGAGGATGTGTGTGCTGTAGTTATTGTTGGCAGTGTAATCTAGCAGTACACCGCAGAGTAAAGGAGGTAAATGTGATATTACCTGATTTAATGCCTGAAAAAAAGTGAAATAATGCTTAGATTTTTTAGCCAAACAAGCATTAGCAATAATAACGAGGTGCTACCATGCCCCGCCTCCCCACCTTCCTGCCACACCCTCCCCGCCGGGTATCAGCTAGCCACATAACATCGGAATAAAGGACAGACAACTGTGTTATTACTGTATGTTTACCTTCTGAACATGACAGGATAGCCTATATTATATACCATATGAGGTGTACCACAGAGGCATGCTGTGCCCTCACAGTAATGAGAAAAAAAAAAACATTTGTTTCCACGAATAGTTAGTGTTTTGTTAAAGGTGTGAGGGAATCCTAGCCACAGGTGTTACACAGGTGATGAAACCGAGACATAAACCCGCCAGCATATAGCCATGTCTTCATAGTCATTAAGTTATCTGTACTGGGCGACAGGAAATAGAGGGGAGATTCATTTTATTACTAATAAACGCTGTTTTATCGTATAGTCATCATGATGTTTAATTAAACACCAAACACTGCTCATGAAACTTATTCCACCGTTATTCCGTCCTTTGAAGGATTCCAAACATCAAAGATGAATTAGACATGACACCCCATGAATGTGAAACAGCAGTATATTTTGACTACATGTAAACTTCGGTGTATTGCTAGACTACACTGCCAACAATAACTACAGCACACACAGCCTCCACTACCCCACCTCCACCCTCAAACCACTCACCCCCACCACCATCTGCTCTGACACAGTTGCCAGACTTGAGCTATTCCTGCTGCCTCGACGTATCTGTTCGAATGTTTACAGGGTTGGGAACGAAGACACGATTTTCTTTGGCTAGCTATTCTCTCTCTCTCTCTCTCTCGGTCCCTTTGATGAAATCATACAGTATCAGTATACATATTACTTCAGGACATGCACATGGAGCCTTATGTAAGAAAGCATTCTTAACACTGACTTTATTTTCCATTATATTTTACTAGGCTCTGTCGATTGCAGTCTGTCAGGACTTGATGGGCTGGGCACAGACGAGTGGGCGGGAATGGGTAGGATAATGATAAATATTGTGGCAAGGAGGGGTGGGTAGGATGAGGTGGGATAATGGTGGGTAGAGTGACAGACGAGTGGGCATCAAGAGGTGGGATAATGGTGGGTAGTGTGACAGACGAGTGGGCGTGATGAGGTGTTATAGTGGCGAGCAGAGTGGCGCAATATGTGGAAGTGTTCACTTTGAATTATGGAGGTTGTAGGTCGGCTGGTAGTCAAGGTTGTTATTATTATATTACCTATTTACACTGGAGCAAAAGTGGGTGAAGTAGATGAAGAAGAGCCGCCAGGATGAGCTAGGAAGTTGTTGGTATGTATGTACTGTGAAGTGGATGTTGTACGAAGCTGGATCGGTGTAAGTCTAATGTGGCTGGAGCAACAGCAAAATGTGTGAGTTGACAGGAGTGGGTGCGTTGACAGGAGTGGGTGCGTTGACAGGAGTGGGTGAATATGGTGTGGAGGTTTAAGATAGTGGTGGGTGGTGGAGCATGGTGAGATAGCACACCTTGCGAATATGGGCATTTTAGGCATTGGCATTGGGAACAGTTTAATATTAGGAATGCAGTGTTGGGGAAAGGTATAAGAATGGTGAGGAGGGTGGGGAAGATTGGTGGGATGATCAAGGGTGCTGATGGGTGGTAGGACAGGACAGGATGAGCACACCGTGTGAAAATGAGGTTGTATGAGTAATGGGATAGGCAGTGGGAATTGTTATTTCTGTGGATGTTTTAGCTTAGTCCGTACAAGCGGGAGGATGACTTCATTAAAATTTTCTCCAGACAAGCAAGAAAATAAAAGAAAGAAAAAAATAAGAAAGAAAAGGAAGAATAATGTCTGCTGGTGACGCTCCGATAAATAATGGGTTCAATTATATAACAGGTGACAATACGATCTAAAAATATACCTGAAAATATTTGACTGCTCTGGACTCTGGTAGACAGCAAAAATCAGTTACTGTTCCTTGGAAATACTACCCAAAGGTCACGATATCACTCAGCCCAGCCCAGCACCCCTACTCCCTTCCAGACCTCTGTCGTCACCGCCGTGTTGGTCTCGCAACTGGCAGTCCTGATTAATCTGTCGTCTCAGTCTGTTGTGTAGGGGGCCGGCAATTGAGGCGTCTGATTCTCTCTCTCTCTCTCTCTCTCTCTCTCTCTCTCTCTCTCTCTCTCTCTCCAAATACATCTAAAAAGGTATTTAAAAAAATGCATTTTAAAGACGAAGTACAAGTTCCGAGTATTTGGACATGCATGTAAATACACAGAAGAAAAGTTATTATAACGAAAAATATTTAAGTACCAGTGTAACTCAACACGTATTTAAGTACATATTAAAGTAAAATTATATATCTGTGGTTTTGGAGATTCCAAAACGATTTTTCCTCAGTGATTTATTCTTTACGTTAGCCTCAGTATCCTCTTATGATTCACTGATGCAAGCTTTGCTGATGTTAACACGACATAAATAACATACAAGGGAATATTAAGGCATAATCTGCAGAAACAAATCGCTAAGGCTCAGGTGCTACGAAGCCTACTACGGCAACGAGGCTGCAACCCAGTGCCAGAATATAATACAAAAATCCCCACCTCTGTGAAGGGGTCGCTGGCCCCTGTGTATTACCTAATCCAAAGGCAACACATTTTTACGCCTGACAACATTTTCAGCAGATAGGAAAAATCCAGTGATCTTTGTCGCAGTGAAGGAATTTATGGAATCTACATCTGCCTTCATAAACAATTTAGATGTCACGAGATCATCAGACTTGAAAATAAGAAAACAACCGTAACAGTAAAGAAAGTGTTAAACTTCCCAATCTGTTATGACTTACTTTTATGCCTACACCCACCTGTGGTGCTGGAGGCATTAGGTGATTTGTCCGTCCGTGCGTGCTTGGGTCCGTATGTCCGTAACGTTCTTGTGGGAGCGATATATCCTGAGCCCACCAACGACTTTCCACCATACATTTGTCAGTGATGCAGTATGAGATGATGAGCTGATCAGGTCACCTTGGTCAAGGGGTCAAAGGTCGAGATCATATGGGGTCATCTTAGGTTATCCTTGTCAGCGTCATATCTCCTGAACTCCTCAAGGGATTTCAACCACACTTCTCTTAGTGATATAGTATGAAGAGATGATGAAATGATTAGGTGAGCAAGGTCAAGGTCATCTGACTTAGTTTATCATTGTGGGCGCAATATTTCCTGAATCTCTGGACAGATTTCGACCAATATTTTATTAGTGATACAGTACGAACCTCTCCTCCTCCCTTTCCTCCACCTCACTCACATACATTCTAACCTCGTCAGTCTCTCTCTCTCTCTCTCTCTCTCTCTCTCTCTGTCCATTCTCTACACATGGCCAAATCACCTCATTGTGTTTCTCGTATCGCTTTCTATCACATCCACACTACAATGCTCATTCTCCTCCTCATTTGTCAGTGTGTCTCTCCACGTAACTCCTCATGCTGCTTTCAAATAATTATTTCCACTGCTCTCACTCTTGACTTGTGTCCTTCCAGCAAGGGCCAAGTTTCACATTCACTCTTTAGGGCTGGTATCACAATAGTGTCATGCATCAACTTTTTTACTGCCACACTCACTTCCCTGTTCCTTATCACTGCTTTCAAAGAACCAGCAACCCTTCTTACCTTTCAAGCACTTCACCCTCCAAACTTCCATCCTTACTCATCACATTACCCAAGCACTTATATGTACTCACATTTTCAATTTCTTCCTCATCCAGCCTCACTGTACATTCAGTGGCTTCATTTCTTTCGAAGACCATAATTATACTCTTCTCTACTTTCACCTTTAGATTCTGTTTCATACACACTCTCCCAAACTCATGCACCAAGCATTGCATTTCCCCTTCGTCTTCACTTAACCCCTACTGCACTAATTCTTAACAATCTGTTTACCTTCCCTGAGTCATTTTGGGGAAATATTTAGTTTAATATTAATTTGACTTTTTGTCATCATATCAAGTGTTTCAGAGCCCAATCTCTTCATCACCCTCGTCTTTTTGTAATTTACACCTTTTGGGTGGGTGTGAGGGCGGCAATAAGTTGTCAGCACTGTGGGAGGTAGACGGGCGTGAATCCGCCATTGCTGGGCTACAAACGAGAACTGAATTACTAAATAGGCGGTATTTGGCAACCGCGGTGTGGCAGGGTTTGGCAACAGCTCCGATGGTGTAGAGGGAGACTCAGTGTTCCCATAGAAACCACTGATACTTCCTCATGCTCGAAATTATGGTGTGGAGACCCGTAACCTAATATGAGGCAATCAGCGTGGCCAGGGATGGCCTGCATATTTGAATTACAAAATATGCATTATTTGGCAACTGCAGTGTGGTAGGGTTTGGCAACAGCTCTGATGGTGAAGTGGGAGGCTCATCGTTCCCATGGAAACCACTGATGCTTCCTCGTGCTTGAAATTATGGCGCTGAGACCCATCGCCACATATGAGGCAATCAGCACTGCCAGGGATGGCCTCCATATTGCCTCATATGAGGCGATGAGCTTGGCAGGGGTTAACAATACAGTATCATCTGCAACAACAGTACAGGTCTGCCCTCTCTCATTAGGGTCACTCCAACATCCACTGCCCTACCTAGTACCTCTTTTATAACTCCATCCATATACCAAGTGAACAACCATGGGTACATGATACATACCTGTTGAAGTCCAACATTCAGACAGAAAAACTTACCCAGTTCAATAAACACATGCACTGCAGTCTTAGCCCCCTCATATATGCTCTTCACAGCTTTCAGCAACTTCCCATTTACTCCATATATTGTTAATACTTTCCACATTCCTTGTCTATCCATCCTGTCATATGCTCTCTCCAAATCCATGAAGGCTGCATACAACTTCTTTTTCCTTCTATAGAAGCTTTTCCACTAAAGACGTAAGAATGATTATGTGATCTACATACCCTCTTCCATTCGTAAAACCTCCCTGTCCCTCTCCAACCAAGTCCTCAGTTTTTTTTATATACATAGGGATGTCTGTTGAGCAAGGAAGAATGTGGCTGTGCGTGACAGAAATAAATGGAGAGAAATTGTGAATGAATAAGTGATGACGCAGCCCTGAGGGGATATTCTCCCGCATTTGGTCTGATCAGCTAGTCAGGTCAGGTGCGGGTAAGGGGATGGGTCTGTTATGATGTGGCAGGGGTAAACCAGTTCTGCTGTCGGGCCCTGCTGCGGATGTCACTGATTGCATTGCGCAGTTGACCCTTGTGCGGTGTGGTGCGGTGAGGATTTGTCCGTTCTTCCCTTTGGGGCTAAGATGTGAATGAATGTGTTTGAATGGATGAGTAAATGGAGAGTGTGTCGTCCTGTCTCGGCTACCTCCCTTTCCTTGGGGGAAGCAGCCTAGGTATATAGATAGATAGATAGATATTTTGATAACAGAACAGAGCAAGGAAAAACAAATGAATACAAAAATAATCCATACACCAGATTACTGGTGTTCTCTGTTCATAAAATATCTGTAACAGTTGGACTTGAACACCTGTAGGTTGAAGTTTGGAGGGAAACAACTCTAGGGATGCGAGATCCAGAGAGATGCAGTTCGGGGAATGAAAGAAATCTGATAGGCAGAAGTTCTGCAATGTGGCTGAATGACATTCCAGTCATGAGCGCCACCAGATGCCCGTGTAGCACGAGGGAAGGCATGGAGAGGTTGCACAATGGACACAACTTCGTCTGAGCATCTGCCTTAAAAATATCTGTAAAATAATGCAAGGGAGGCAACATTCCTTCTTACTTGTAGGGGAGGTATATACTTTATTTATAATAGCAGTGTTATTAATAATTCCAATGGCTTTGTTCTGAATTTTGTCTAATTGTCTTAATGCAACCTCTCCACATCCATTCCATAAGGGTGAGCAACATTCAGGCTGAGAGCGCACATGACTCTTATAAATTATAGCTAACTGCTCGTCAGTGAAAAAGCTAAGGACTCTGTACAATAATCCAAGTTTCTTTGAGGCGGTTTTATCAAGTGATTTGACATGAGAGGTCTAGCTGAGGGCACTGTTAAGTGAGACGCCGAGATTTTCAATACTTTTGGAGATGGGAATGTTAGTACCATTGAAGGTAATATACGAATCTGGGATTATCTGTCTGTTAGTAAATTGTCTATGTTTGGTTTTACTAGCATTACATGAGACAAGGCTGTTTTGTCCCCATTCACTGATTATAGATAAGTCTTGATTTATGAAGATGGTGTACTGAATTCAGAGTTAGAGATACTAGTCTTTGTTAATGGAAGTCTGAGTGTGAATGAATTATGAAGTGTTGAGTCATCTGCATATGAATGGATGGGGTTGCTGGTGACAGATAAGAGATCATTAATATGAACCAGGAACAGGGTTGGCACCTTAACTGATCCCTGCTTCACGCCGGCGTTAAATGAGTAGAAATTGGAATATACATCATCTGCTTTTATTTTCCCTAACTCTGTCAATAAGTATCCTACCATATACTTTTCCTCTTACACTAAGAAGACAAATTCCCCTATGATTACCACACACTTCTTTTTCCAGTTTTCCTTTGTACTGGAAAATAATTATACGTGACTTCCAATCCTCCGGCACTCTGCCTTCCTCCCAGGCCAAATCTGCACATCTTCCATATCCCTTTTACAACTATCTCTCCCCCATGCTTCAGCATTTCACCACACACTCCATCAATTCGTGGGGCTTTCCGTATTTTGACTTTCTTCATTGCTTCCATCACTTCCTTCCTACTCATATCTTCCTCTCTTCTCACCTCCCTCCTTCTCACAGTCATTCCCCTGCCACTTATACTCACATTACTATCATTCACTATGTTCAACAACTGCTGAAAGTGTTCTCATCCATCTGCTCACTTTTCTCCCTTCTCCACTAGCAATGTACCATTTTTATCTTTCACTCCCCGACGTACTTCTTTATCACCTTTTCTGTCACTTTACCTCTTTCCAAAACACTGGCTTATATTCCCTCCACTCTGCACTGAAATTCCTTCCAAATTTTTCATCCACTCTCTTCTTACCTTCTCTTACTAATCTTTTCACCTCTCTCTTCACCTCAACTTCCTCCGTGCCCCTGTTTCTCATCTACTCTCTCTATGCTTTCTTCTTTTGCACCACAGCCTGTCTCACCTCTTCATTCCACCATGCTATTACTTGCACCCCATTTCGTCTTCTCTTCACTCCTCACACCACCTCACATGTTGCACAGATTTCTTATGAGATTATCTTGTACTTACCTTCCACATCCCCCATCTGCTCCAAATCATATTTACCCAGTTGGTCCTCCACTTGCCTCTTATATTCTTCCATTTTTCCATCCTCTTGCAAACTTTCTACCCTCCTTGTATGGACTACTTCCTCCTGTCCTTCCCTTCTCCTTCTCCTCCATTTCATCTGATACTTGACTTTCATGACCACCATGTGGTAATCAGAAAGTCCACACCCCCAACCTTTGTATGCTCTTGCATCCATTACACACATTCTCACTCTGTCATACACACACACACACACACACACATAATCAGGCATTGCCTTCCGTTCATTCAGTTCACCACGCACCCTTCACATCACTCGCTACACATACCTGCGGATCATTTTGTGTCTGAAGAGGGTATTGGCTATCACCAGTGATGTGGAACTGAACCCGAACCTGGACACAGAATTGCTGGAAGCGGCATATTATAGAGAAGCTGAACCCCTAACCGGAATCGATTAATTTTTGGCAGTTCTGGGTACGGCTATCATTATTTCTTTTACATTATAGAGAAGCAGCTACAAAAAGTTAAAAACTAAAAATTGCTCAGTCATCTTGGAATAGAACCCCAGTATAACATTATTCTCTCTCTTTCTCTCTCTCTCTCTCTCTCTCTCTCTCTCTCTCTCTCTCTCTCTCTCTCATCACACACCAATCAGCTGACAATGAATTAAGGATGGGCAGAGTGACAGAGTCAACCACATATATTACCCCTCCTTGCCCTCTCCTAGACGTGTATCATACGTGAATGTGAATCATCCTGCTCATCTCCACAATCCACTCGTGACTCCTTACGTCTCATTTAAGTTCGTAATCTGTACTTTGCCAATAACATGTCTGCAATATGTAAAGTATGCAAAATGAAGTGGATTATAATACATACGGAACTTATGGGACATTATTGTGTAGTAGGTGTTATAACTCATAAGCAAATGATGCATTAATATATCATATCAGAGAAAAATCTTTACTTTATAAAATTGTCATCTTTATATAATTAGCATATCTTTAAGTTCCATATAATATGTGTTCAGTTATTAAAGTAAACCATGTGAAGAAAATTGACGTCCTCAATAAATTACATATAAATTTATCTATAACTATAATCTGTTCTTTACCAGTATTATGTCTGGAAATCATTGAGACAATAAACCGAAATTACGCAATATGAAATGAGTTAATCAATACCCAGAATGATAATGATCTGTTTGGTTTAACAAATTATTTGGTAGTACAAAATATCCACTCAGTGTATACAGTACTCGTAGCTGAGTTTCCTTTGTTTAGAAACCAGTTCCGGAACCAGCGTACGTTACAGGAACCTAACTCGAACCCTGAGTTAATTAGTTGTGATTCCACATCACTGGCTATCACCAACTTCCGCTCTGCACAAATGTCCACATGAGCACTGCCATTCTTATCCACTTCTGCAGACAAACCCCACTCTCCAACTAGTCCATCCACCTTCACATTCCTTACTTTTCCATTCGTATCTCCAGTCAATATCACTTTCTCATTCCTTCCATGCACACTTCCACATTTGTCCAGAACTCTTCTTTCACTTCTCTCACGACTTTGCATTGACGCATACACACACACACAATCACCCACACTTGTAGTTCAACTTTCAGTCTTACCCACACAATTCTTAAGCCGACGGATCCATACTTTCTTATATTCTCCATCCATCTCTTGCACAGAACAATACAAACTCCCTCTTTTGCCCTCTCATTCTCACCTACTCCCACACATACGAATGTATCCCATCTATACACTCATTCTCTCACAGTCTCACCACTCCATTTTGTCTCATTTACTCCACATACGTCCACTTTGGCATCCTCAAGCACCTAGACGATCTGTCTTTCACCTCATCATTCGCACCCCTTACATTTTATATCGCAATCCGTACATATCCTTTGTTCGGTCCTTAGTCGTCACCTGTTGGTAAGTCCTGGTCCAAGGCTTCTTCTTCGCATTTTTGGTTAGCCATTTTCTTGGGAGGGGCACTAACCCTTCGCCAACCTACTTGTTGTTACGTAGGGAACAATGTTGGTTGGTTATTAGTTTACCACCCATCACTGTAAATGATTTCCTGGTTTAGAGGAATTTTTTGGCTTGCCACTCAGTGTAGAGTTACCCTAAAATAGAGTACAGCTACAGTACACTAAGTGGGTGGATGATAGGCACCCCCACCTACCTGAATTGATATCCAAAATCTGAAAAAATGGTGCCGGGGCAGGTCACAGTCCCGAAATTTTCTGGGCCCACGGCCATGGAGGAGCTAAGTAGGCCACTGCTAGGCAACGAATCATTGCCTAGCATTCAAAACCTTAAGGACACGGCTAGGTTATACGCTTGTCATTGTGTCCAGATTTGGTCGGAATCGGTTAATTCTGAGGAGCAGAAGTGCTGCCACAATTAAACAAGACTGTTAGGGATGCCGAGGCCAATCTTTGAAGGGTTGCCACTCAAAAACTAGAGGAGTGAAGTGAAAAATGGATGGAACACTTCTTATAAGGAATGACCTCAAGCTTATTTGGAAGTCAGAGTTTTCTACAGCTCTAAACGAGAAAAGTAGGAGGAAAAAAAAATGTTTTTCGGCCTTTGGTAGGCGACGTGTAGTTGCCTAGCAACCAAAACCTTGGGGACACTACTAGGTCATACGATGGTCATTGTTTCTAGGTTTGTTCGGAATCGGTTAATTCTGAAGCGTAGAAGTGTCTGGCACAAGTAACCCATGGGCGCTGGGCTAAAATCTGCTCACGCCTCACCTCAGTGTGGAAAAAAGAAAAAAAACAATTTACCTCTAACCTGAATATCTCAGACACTATAGCAGTTAGGGAAATGAATTAATGATCATATTACTCAACAACTCCTCTTCTTGCGAATAGGTCTATATGTCGTTGCATTGATAAGTACTCACGTGAGGAATAGGGCTAAATTTCGCCTCGAGAACATTATGTGTTCGTGTGTCTGCCTGCAGCCCTGACCATGGCTTTGCTGTCGATGTAATAACTTCTCCATTACTATATAAACTAGACACAGTGGTGTCCAAAGCATGCCCTATGGCACTATCACTGAGTCCTTTCCTAGTATCCTTGGAAAGAGGCTTAGCAGGGATGGATGAGGCACAAGTCCATGTGAGGCGGGAATGAAATCGGACGTGAAAGGTTAAAAGGTCGTCGTATACATGGCAAAGTCACAGAAACGACTGAGATCTGGTTGAGTGGCTGGTGGGAGTCTCTTCCGAGCTTTTGGTGACGAGATAAAGTGGTGGCCACCTCAAACTGTGCCTGGACTACAAGTGCAGTTCCTACTAGCACCTGGCGCTGCCACACCACTGATTTTTGGCAGTTCCAGCTGACACCCAGTGGTTAGGGGTTGTATAAGAATGCAAGACTACAAAACTACAAGAAAGAAAATGCTACTAACTATGAGCTGGCCAACAACAAATTCCGTGGTGTGATGTATGGTGATTCGCAAACAATTTATTTTATTTTTTTTTTTTTTAATAACAGAACGGAAGAAGGAAAAACAAATGGGGGAAAAAAAAAATCCATACACCAGATTACTGGTGTCCTCTGTTCATAAAATATCTGTAACAGTTAGACTTGAACAGTTGTAGGTTGAAATTTGGAGGAAAACAACTCTGGGGAAGCGAGTTCCAGAGAGATGCAGTTCGGGGAATGAAAGAATTCTGATATGCAGAAGCATATCAAGCAGCGGCTCCGCCCACTCTTCAGTCACTTAATGGTTTTCAGAAATGATGTGCTTCACTCCCGTTGACCGTAGTGACTTAACGACAGCCCATATTAAAATCCTAAAGCTCCTGCAGTTGTACTTGTTTTACACACACATACACACACACACACACACACACACACACACACACACTTTTGGCCCGGTCCTCCCAAAGGGAGGAAAATCTGAACAACAACACACATACACACACATACACACACACAGAAATAAACACACACACACACACACACACACACACACACACACATATATATATATATATATATATATATATATATATATATATATGGCGGGCCAAAACTTACTTTACCATAACACAGTTATAGTACAACTAACTAAAACACAGTTATATTTCAACTTGCAAATGCATTTGGGCTTCATTTTTTTTACTTTAATTTCAGTGTATTTACTTGCTGTATACCGAAAAGTACTAATTTCTCCCCTCCCCCCTTCATAGTAGCCGGAGTCGCCACCTGTAACGACCGTGCGACCAAACACCCCACACACACCGCCTCTACTCCAGACCCACTGTAAACGTTGTTGGATAGATGTGGAATGACCAAAGCTGGTGATGTTACGGTGTGTCAGTACGGTTTTTATAGACAATCAGAACCAGTAGGGAAGAAGTATATAAAAGCGTTTAATGTGTAATACTGTGCTGTTATCTACAACATAATTGTATGGATATGAGAAAGGAATGAAAGAAGTCCTTCAATGTATTATGCGTTATTGTCTGTTTACTTAACTTCTATATTATAATGTTACAAATAAGTATAGTATAGTGAACAACATCTGTTGCAAGATATGATGTCTTTTCACATCCATTCTCGCTCCCACCTCCGTCACCCTTCTCTCTGGGTTTATGTCTCCAACACACGCCTCTCTTACACACTCCTTCCCCACACTTACCTTTAATTAACCAGCATTAACTGCAACAATGATGAAATGATTCGTTAGTTTAAGCTCATATTTATCATACACCTCTGTATAAAGCACCACCAAATTAATGTCATCCGATACTTCGGTATACTTGCCAGGTATTTCATCCTGTTGTAAGATGTTGTATGGCATACTCACTACAAGCTGGACCTTATTAATAGGACATATGGTTGTTTATCGTTAAAACAGGGTATTTGTGGTTTTGGACACCCATTAATTCTTATTTAATGTGGCAGTTTAAGACTTACATTACAAACACATAAGGTGACACAATGTCATTATGTATACGATTGAATGTGGGTCAGTTATATACATAGTGACACTGTCACTTTTGTGACAAGAGGTCGGAATATTTTCGTTAAAGCAGAGAGTTCGCGGTTCGTCAGAGCCGTGCCCTGATTCGTTTGGTTAATGCATTAATGACAGGAAAATAAACCTTATGTGTTTAAAATATAAGGCTAAAATTGCCACGTTAATATGAATTAATGGACGTCCAAAACCACACATAACCCGTATTAACAATAAACAAAAGTATGTCCTTATAACACATGGTCCAACTTGCAGTTTGTTACATATCATCTTACAACAGGATGAAACAGTGTATTGTACAGTATGTTATTGATTTATGGTGGTTAATACAGAGGTGTATGATAATATAAATATGATCAATACCTGACGGATCTTTTCCTTATTATGTTAGTTTATTTTGGTTAATAAAGGGTGGGTGTCGGGGCGTACAGTGGAGATAGAAACCCAGAGAGAAGGGTGGTGGAGGTGGGAGTGAGAATGGATGTGAAAAGACATCTCTCAACAGACGTTGTTCACTATACTATACGTATTTGTAATATTATAATATAGGACAAGTATATAGACAATAACACATAATACATTGTAGGTTTTCTTTCACTTTCGTGCCTTTCTCATAACCATACAATTACGTTATGGATAAAAGCACAATATTACCCATTACATGCCTTAATATAATTACCCTTCTGGTTCTGATTGTCTATAAAAACAGTACTGGCACACTGTAACATCATCAGCTTTGGCTGTTCCACACCTATCCAACAACGTTTACAGTGGGGTTGGGGTAGGGGCGGTCGGTGTGCGGTGTTCGATCACCTGGTCGTCACTGGCTGCGAATCCGGCTACTCGGGGGAGGAGAAATTAGTGCTTTCGGGTGTACACTTCCTTTAGCTGAGATATATTAGGTGTACACTTTTTTTAGTTGAAATATAACTGTGTTCATAAAATATTAACGTTATAACTGTCCACACTGAACGTGTGGTACGTGTTTGTGCAAGCGAGCGAGCAAGTCAGGAGTGCTTAATATTGTAGCACGTGGCTCATCATCTTCCTCTTATTTCTTGGCCTGAAAATACTGAAAAGAACTTATTAGATTACACCAAAAATATTCCCTCACACTTCCTAATATTAGTACTCCTCTTGTATTAAATTTAGGTTTAGGGCTTGGGACCTAGCAGGGTAGTAATGACTGCTTTTTGCTCACTTACAAAAATTACTTTCACCAAATCTCTCGGTGCGCTCCGATTTGAATCAGAAATCAGAAACTCAGAGTTTCTTTTGTCGATCAGGGTATTGAATTAGTTTGACTCGGATTCAGTCAAAAAAAAAAAAAAAAGGCCAAACAGAAGGTATTATTTGTTTTCAAAAGGCAAACCCTGGTTGCTCTCAGCAATAGTTGGAAAATATTGCACAGCCGGCTGTTATGCTAATTTACCTTATAAAAAATCGTTTCCTTGATTTACAGAAACACTTGGGAATTACGGGTTGTCTATGAAATGAAAATAATTGTGGATTTTTATGCGATTTCCAATTTGGTGTCTATTAAAAAAAGTTCGCTACTGTACTACAGTGTTTTCCTTCCGACCCCTGCCCCCATTTCTTACTGATGTGATAAATTTTTCACTTGGATACATATGTCAGGGGAGCAAACTGTGACTAAATTTGGTGTTCTCGCTCGCTTCACTCACTCGAACAATTACGGTAAAGTAACATTTGGCCCACCACACACACACACACACACACACACACACACACACACACACACACACACATATATATATATATATATATATATATATATATATATATATATATATATATATATATATATATATATATAATGACTTTTTAAATAGAATTTTGGAATTTAAGGTTATCCTTTTAGTACTGTGATGTTGTCTCAGACTGAAGAGATCCATTCGAAAATAACAAGAATAAATGGATATAATACAGTACTTCATTTACGCCAACATCTACCACCAAAAATAATATCAGACACCAACGCCAGATCATGACCGTAGTATCTTTTAACTTGAATTCACATGGCACCGATTTGCATGAAAATGTCAAGGTAAAAATACCAGTTTGCAATAAAAAGCTGTTATCTGTTCAGCATCATGTTTGTTAAAGATGGTTCCATATTTTTCCTGATCCGCTTCAACCAAAACTTAGTAAAACCAAGTTGGTAGGCGACAATGGCCAGGTCTAAGTGGGTCGTTGTAGTTCAGCCTACACACGAAAGAGGACCCTTATCTGGTTACCAAAAATACCATTACTCGTCTCTCTTTACTCACAAACCACCCAGACAAGAGAAACAACCTGATACTTGCATAAACACAATGAACATCAAAAAATGTGAAAAAATTCATAATAGTTTTATTATAAAACCTCCCATAATATGTACTAATTTTGTTCACAATACACGTATTTAGTAATTTCAAACAATATCAGCACCACTGGGTATTTTGGGGGGTGAAAATATGATTATTTCTTAGTGCAATGTTTTTTCACCGGTGTGTACCCGGTCATTTTGAGAAATTTTTCACACTTCATTGCGAGGCACAGGGTGGGTTTAGGAACCTAAAAATTGCATTGCCAGGTGCGCCAGACATTTCTCTTCAGTTTGTTAAGACAAAAAAATTTATTCGAAATTTGAAAAAAAAAAAAAAAAAAATAGTGCCAGGGCAGGCCACAGTCCAGACATTTTCCAGACCTTTGGTCACGGCGGGGCTAAGTGGGCTGTTGCAAGGCAACGAGTCGTAGCCTAGCAACCAAAACCTTGAGAATACAACTAGGTCATAGGCTTGTCATTATGTCCAAGTTTGGTTTGAATCGGTTAATTCTGAAGAGTACAAGTGTCTGCCACAACTGAACTAGACTGCTAGGGTCTCTGAAGCCAATCTTCGCAGGTTGCTATTTGAAAACTAGAGGAGAGACGGGAAAAGTGGATGGAACACTTCTGATAGTGAATAACCTCAAGCTTACGCATAAGAAAGTCAGAGTTTTCTATGCCCAGTAATAATGCTTCTACAGCTCAAAGTGTGAAAAGTACAAAAACGCGGTTTTTCGGCCTTTGCTAAGCAACGACTTGTTGCCTAGCAACCCAAACCTTGAGAACACAGATAGGTTAAAGGGTGGTCATTGTGTCCAGGTTTGGTCGGAATCAGGCAATTCTGAAGGGTAGAAGTGCCTGCCACAGTTAAACAAAGATACAAGACTACAAGACCACAAGAAAGGAAATGTGACTAACAATAGGGGTAGCATGGAGCTAGCAAAAAAAAAAAAAAAAATGCTGGGAGGAAATGCCAGAAAACTTTGATGATTGTACCTAAAGTTCAGAGATTAAAGATAGTGGTTTCAATTTTCTTTCTGCTGAAACAGACCTGAACACCATGTATTCAATATTGATGGTGTGTGTGAGTGCCAAACTGGTTACAATGGAAGAACCGTGACAAGTATCACAAAAGCTGGGACTCAGGGAGTGGACGTAAAGTAAGACACAATAAAAAAAAAAAAAAAAATGAAGAATGAGCACCCAAACAGTGAAAAACTAGCATCCACCAAATGTTCTAAGGGCCGAATATTTGACTGCCCAGTGACCTTGACCTTCGACACACAAAATCGCATTACCTCATTCTTGTGTAACTCACTCATTTCATCAAGTCTGGCTCATATCAGGTCACAACTATTTTAAGTGAATTTTTCTAGGAATTTCAACCTTCCACGACCCAGTCCATCCTTCACCTTTCACTGATTGATCTAAAATCAAGTTTCTTTATCCTTGTTTTAACTTGAACCTTTCACAATGTTTCGTACACATTAGGTAAAAACTGATGAAAGTATTCTTGTTATGTGACCTTGGCCTTTAACCTATCCTGAAAAAACAATAGGTCAACCTCTTGGGTTATAAACTCATCCACCAAGCTTTATCTAAATTAGATCAAATTACAAGGTCGAGAGTAAGTAAAGGACCCCGAGAATGTTACTAACAAATGCATCTAAACACTGAAGGAATCTGTCAGTTGACTTAACAAGAATGTGCAATTTAACGAATCGTTGATGGAGAGCATAAATGAAGGAAATACAGGTACAATACCAATTTTCTGGCACCATTGGTTCCAGAGCCTTGCTCAATGAACCGTTTTGCCAGAATAACCGAGGCCACAAATGTCTCATTTAATAATTCAGCAGAGACCAGTGGAGGTCACATATGCTTGATGTAATTCAACAATACACTTGTGACACACTACCCTTCAGTGTAAACACACACGTGTTCTGATTTAAGTTCTTTATGGAACAGCCGAGATTGGTTGGTCATCAAACAACCTGACAATCTCACTCCATCCGACGCTGTCGAAACCATTCCATATCACTCGACCATGCTCAGTACTCACACCACTTTCATAGTTTTTCTATTGTTCATTTGCTTCTTCAAATCACTGTCTGCATAGAATTTCAGTATTTTTTCCCTTTGCTTCTTTTCATAAGTAGTTGAATCAGTACTGGATGAGAACACAACAGTCCAGATTTTTCAACAGTTATGCCTTATCATGGTTAATTATGTTTTTAGTATAATAAAAATGTTTTACTGTGTTAAATCCCCTCAAATAGCTGTTAATAAACTATTGTTACTAGGCAGGTGAGTAAAAATATACGAGAAGACAGGGGTGGCGAATGAGATAGGTTACCGGGTAGAGGTATGTATCGGTTACTACGGTAACCGTGTGCAGCGTGACGACTGGCTTCCATACACAACACCGAAACATAATAACGCTTTATGCACTCCACACTCACTTATAAAGTGTCTCAGTAGATACCAGTGATGTATGTGCCTTTTGATATGACTGTGGTAGTAAACAATAATAAACTGAAGTGGTGATATATTATTTAAGGGTAAATTTAATTAAAACAACGATAAATTTGAAGAGGCGTTGTATTTACAAGAACAGAAATTGATGGCTAGGAATTATTAATTTTGAGAATTGTGTATTTGCAGACAAAATACATTGATAACAATGCCGGCTCACAAAATCAGTTAGAAATGTGAGAGAAAGGGGTCGTCAAGTTCACGATCGGGAGTAGCCTACCAGAATCGGTGTAAACAGTGCTGATCCACTCCTTCAAAGCCCTTTTACGGGTTATAATTCTGTGTAAACTTGTGGACCCTGAACCAGTTATCATGTTTCCCATTTATTGCTTATTCTGGTTATTGAGGGGTTCCATCACTTTGGTAATTTGGCCGACCAATTATGTTTAACTGTATTGAAGCAGACTGATGTTTACGCTTGACACCACCGCTGACACTTGCATCTTTTATATAAACCATAGATAGGGTTAAATGTAAGCGAAAATTGTAAGCTAAGAATAAAACAAAGTAAAGGGCTCACCAACAAGACTGGCAGTGTAAGCAGTCCAAGTCTGGCTTAAATCTATAATTTCCAAACTGCCCTCTTACGATTTCTGTCCTTCTATCTGTGCCTTCATCTATAGCTTCCTTTCTGGTCGATCTATAGCTACTGTTGTAGATGGCCACTGTTCTCCTAGATCTATTAATAGTGGTGTTCCTCAGTGTTCGGTCGTATCACCAACTCTCTTGCTTTTATTCATCAATGACCTTTTAAGTTGTACAACTAATCTTATCCACTCATACGCTGATGATTCCACCCTTCACCTTTGCGGTTCCCGCAACGCCCATCTCAGCAGTTACTTCAGCAAACAAGGGATGAGGCTATGGCACACCTAATGTCTGACTTGGCTCGTATCTCTGACTTGGGTAAAAGTAACCTTGTTGTTTTTAATGCATCAAAGACTCAGGTCTTACACTTATCAACCTGACAAAATCTTCCACAGGAGTACCCACTAATGTTTAATGTTATCCAGCTCAATCCTACATCATCCTTAAACATACTTGGGTTTTCATTTTCTCGGGATTTATATTGGAAAGATCAGATTTCATCCATCTATCCATCATCCAATCCTACGTTGCCCCATTAGGAGCGTAGGAGCCCGGGGCTAGGCAGTTGGTCCTGACATTTAAGATGAGAGTGACCAGTCTCACTCATCCCTGAGTGGCATTACGTGAGCAGTAAACCCCAACCATCCCTTGGATATAAACCTTCACCGGCTCAATCCAATTGGAGCACAATAATTACACAATAAACCACCTGGCGCCAAAATTTGGTTATATAGTTACCACCCAGCATAGTAAATGGTTTCCTGGTGTACAGGAAACCATTTGGCTTGTCACTCAGTGTAGAGTCACCCACGGGCAGAAGGAAGAGGAAAGAATGAAGGAATGAAAGACAGAAGAGGGAGTGTAAAGTCACCCACAGGGAGAAAGACGAGGAAACAATGAAAGAAAGACAGAAGAAGATGGAAGGAAAGAAGGATGGAGGAGAGGACAAGGCAGACACCCGAGAGTAGCACTACATTGAGTGAGTGGATGGTGAGCGCCCCCACCTACCACAAATCAGATTTCATCTCCTGTAAAATCTGTTTCCAAGAAATTAGGTGTGCTAAGCCGACTCCGTACCATCTTTACCCTGCACAGTTGTTGACTTTATGCACGGGTTTTATTCGCCCCTATGTAGAGTACAACTCTCATATGTGAGGAGGCTCCCCACATACAGCTCTTCTCAATAGGGTGGAGTTAAAGGCTTTTTGTCTCATTAACTCTTCCCCTCTTACTGGCTTCCTTCAACCTCTGTCTCATCGCCGGACTGTTGTATCTTCATCTCTTTTCTATCGATACTTCAGTGGTCACTGCTCCTCTGTACTGTCTGCTTGCATCCCTCCACCTCTACGACTGACGTGTAGCACCCATCTCGCAACAAACTCTAATCCCTTTTCTGTCCAACTCTCTAATGCAGTTGTTAACTGTTACTTCCAGTCCTTCTTTTATGCAACAGGTCAACTCTGGAGATTGTCTCCCTATATCTGTATTTCCTACTTCCTATGATTTCCAGTCTTTCAAACGCAGTGTGTCCAGGCATCTCGAAATTATCGGATCTTGAATTTGGCTCTCTCTTGTATTTTGTTTTTCTCTTGGAGGGAATAGTTATTGCGGGCTCGTGGCCTTTGGTTCATTCCTCCTCACATAAAAAAAAGTAATGGTAAATTTTTGTCAATGACATAAGTATTATAAAGCTTACTTACATATAATATGCCGTGTGGATCCTGGCTGCTGTGGTAGTCGTGGATATCTGATGTCACCTATCAACAACTCAGTTAAAGGATCGCCCCAAGAAATAGGTCAGTGAAATAATGAACAAACACAGTATGAATGTCAAATAACATCATGCACTCATTACACACTAAAAATAACAACTGTGACCAACTTTCATGTCGATTTCTTATAATGCATATATGTTACTTGAAAAAGTAAAATAATATATGAAGCGAAAGTGTTTCAGTGATGCTTAGAAATTTGTTCAATGAAGCACTAAACCTTTCTGGAACGGTAGTTGAGTGTGTCTGATCGTGTATGCTACGCCTGGCCACGATTTTGACTAACTCACTGGTCAGAGATTAGCAGTCATGAGTGTACCTGTACCTGGTGTATCATAGGCATTGAGTGGATCATGCCAGAGCGGTAACAGAGAATACTGATGGAATAGTGGCAGAGAGAGAGAGAGAGGGAGAGAGAAAAAGAGGGTCACATAATCAAGAATCTCTGTCCATCAAGAATCAAGTATTGGCCACAATGCTTAACACTATCCATATTATTCCACACGAAATTTGGTCAATCAGATATACATGACAGAAGGTAATATATAACTAGAATGCCACAGGTGACAATACTGGTGAAACACAATGGCTGAAGTTGTTGCCGTCAGGTTGGACTGGTTAATATGCCGCTTCTGTTATTAAGAAACTTTTACTGAATGAAGCCGTTGTGGCGAGGACGGTAACTTTCCCTAATAATGCCTGTTCCTCTCTTGCTCATAGGCTTCTTCCCCATTCACCCCCTCCCTATTTACCCCCATTCGTCGCCATGGTAACTAATTATCGCCCGCCTTTAGCAAGGCGGAACGATAATGTTTTTGCCAATGTGTGTGTGTGTGTGTGTGTGTGTGTGTGTGTGTGTGTGTGTGTGTGTGTGTGTTTCAGTTCCCAATATATTTCGAAAAGTTGTGGTCAAATTTTCACCAAACCTTCAGTAAACAGCAGCTATTTGGATGTGCAGAAGCCAATTATTCGCGGTGTGGATTTGATCATTGGTGGCCGAATGCCATCCGCCATATGTTTTTCTTAATACTGACTGGCTTTTTGCGAAGCGCGGTGACTGAATTCCGTTGAGTTTTGCGAATTTTCTTCAGATTTATTTTGGAGGTAATTTGTACCTTATCCAACGACACATTTTGGTGGCGTTTAGCATTCGGCCTCCGAATGCTTTTGTTTCATTTTAATATGGATTGGCTCTGTGCAAAACGTAGTGACTAGATTCCTTACAGTTTTGCAAATTTTCTTCAAACTGGGTTTGTAGGTAACTTACACCTTATTCAACGACATATTTTGGCAGGCGAGTAGCATTCGGCCCCCTAATGCTATTGTTTCATTTCTATTACAATCCTTGATGCCTTCGAGGAAACACATTCACCAGTCCTCATATCAATAGTAATGGGGAAAACTTCGATTATATCGTATTTCTTCTCTAAAAAACCTTTGTAATTCAATGATCCAATAGGCAAAGCACAGAAATCAGATCCCGAAACTGTTATATTTACAGTTTTATATACGATTATATCACATAGATAGTATTCGTATTATCACCGCAGAGATGAGATCAGAATGGCCGTGTGGGTAGGAAGAGGGGTGCGTTTTCTAGATGCATGATAGTTTCGGAAGTGGAATGATGAACGCAGAAAGGGAGAGCATAACTGACTTTGCACTTGCAGCAGACATGGCTGTTCTACATATTTTTCTTTTAAGCCTGCAGATCACATTATCACTTATAAAAGGCGACTAAGAGAGAGTCATATTGACATTCTGCTATGTACAGTAGAAGGAACTACTGGAAAGAAATTGTAAACTGTAAACTGATAAATGGCGAGAGTGTAGCGGCACAACATCGGCTGGTAGTGGTGGATTGTAAAGGCACAGGCGTAAGGAAAGGAAAACAACAGGAAATTTCAAAAATTAAGTGGTGGAAGTTGAAAGAGGAGGAGTTAAAGAGCAAGTTAAGAAGTAGAGTTTTGAGAGAAATAACACCAGAAGAGATTGTAAATGAGTGGTGGGAGAAAAACGGCAGGATAATTAAGCAGGTGGGGGAAGAACTGCTGAGCAAAACATATGGAAAAGTCACCCCACATGATAAGGAAACACGGTGGTGGAATGAGGAGGTGCAGGAAAGGGTAAAAGTGAGGAAAGAGGGGGAGAAAGAAATTTAATAGAACTACAGAGAGACTAAGGACAGCAAATAAAGCTGAAAAAAAAAAGCGGTAGTAAGGGCAAAGACAAGAGCAGTGGATCAGCTTTACGAGGAATTGGAAACACTTGGAAGGACAGAAGAAGATCTTTGCGTTGGGAAAATTAAGGAAGAAAGTGACAAAAGATCTTACGTATATAAAGCAGATAAAGGATGGTGGGAGTAGGATACTGAGTGCAGAGGGCATAAAAGGAATATGGAAAGAGTATTTCGAGAAGTTACCAAACGAGGAAAAGGAGAGGAGTGTTTTAGGAGATGGGACGCCAAATGAGAGGGAAACACCTGAACCTGGTAGGGAGGAAGTCAAAGTAGCACTGAAAAAGATGAAAAATGGGCAGGCAGCTGGACCGGATGAAATACCCGCAGAGGCATGGAAAAGCTTGGGAGAAGATGGAGTAGATGTGCTAGTAGATTTAATGCAGAAGATTAATGATCAGGAGAAAATACCGGATGCCTGGCGAGAGAGTGTGACAGTACAATTCATAAGGAAAAAAAATGACGTTCAAGATTGTGGGAACTATCTGATATCACACACGATGAAAATGTGGGAGAAAATAATAAAGAAAAGGTTAAGGGAGGAAACAGAGATTCGTGAACAACAGTTCGTATTCATGCCAGGAAAAGAGACAGCAGCTGCAGTCTTTGCAGTGCGTCAAATCCAGGAAAAATTTTGAGAGAAACAACGAAAGCTGCATATGATTTTTGTCGACTTGGAAAAAGTGTATGATACTGTCCCAAAGTAGGAACTACAGAGATGTATGAGGGAGAAGGGCGTTTCAGAAATGTATGTGCGATTGGTTGAAGATATGTTTGACCGGGTTATAACTTAGGTTAGAAGCAATGTTGGTGTGACAGAGAAGTTTCCGGGAAAAGTTGGGCTACATCAGGGATCTTTGTTGAGTCCCTGTACCTTCGATTTGTTAATGGGTGTTTTGGGAAGAGGCATCACTGAAGAGGTTCCATGGGTTACGTTGTATGCAGATGGTATTGTGCTGATAGATACCACCAGGGAGGGGGTAGAACGGAAGTTGAACGAGTGGAGAAAGAAAATGGAGGATAGAGGGCTTAAAATTAATAAGAGAAAGGCGGAACATCCATGCTTTAGTGGAGAAGAAGAACAGGGAGCTGTGAGTTTGCTAGGAGAAAAGCTGCAAAGAGTTGGGACATTCAAGTATTTGGTCTTGAATATGACAGGTGACGGCGGACTGGATGCAGAAATTAACCACAGGATACAGGCAGAATGGAGTAAATGGAGCGATATGTCAGGAGTGTTATGTGATAGAAAAATCAGTGCAAGAGTGAAAGGGAAAGTATATGAAACGTAGGTATAGCCTGCAATGTTATACGGTTCGAAAACTTGGCCCATAAAGAAGCCTCGGGAGAGAAAGCTGGAGGTGGCAGAGATGCGGATGCTTAGATGGATGCGCTGGATTACGAGAATGGATAAGATCAGGAATGAGAGAATTAGGGGAATGATTAAGGTTGTGGAAATCTAAAAGAACGTGCAGGAGAGGCGACTACAATGGTCCGGACATGTAATTTGAAGGAATGAGGGCTGTGTGGGTAGAAGTGTGATGGGCATGGAAGTGGGGGGTAGACGGAGAAGAGGTCGGCCGAGGAGACGGTGGGTGAACTGTATACAGCGAGATATGAGGGGGAAGAATATACCAGGGGATGCTTTTGGACACAGAGGAGAATGGAGACAACTAGTCTGAAACAGCGACCCCATATAAACATGGGCAAAGCTCCGGAAGAAGAAGAGGTGAGCTATAATAAAAAGGTCAAATCTGATTAACACAGAACTTTAAGCAGAAAAGGCCGCAGTTTTAGATAACTGCTTTTGAAACATGTGAGGATGATAAATCAAGCCTAACCTTTGTTTAATACTGTAATTTGGGATGCAGGTGATCACATCTTACAATTACAGACGTCCCATAAATGACCGTCATAAATCTGTGGTTTGCTTACTCCTTCGCGCCCTCAGTTATGGTAATGTGCCCATTATATCGACCTTCTCTGTTGTGATAGGCATGTTATTTAAGAATGGCATTATGGTGATTGCTGATGATTTTTTAAGCTCTAAGGGAAGCGTTTCACAGTGAAGGGTTGATCCCACTAACTGAGATGACGTTTTGTTTAAGCATATTCTGGCAGTCTCCAGATGACTGTATAAGGATATGGTAGATCCTTCCGCCTGAGGAGGTTAAATATAGCTTCATTATCTCCTTGAATATTTCATTCTCGTATTGAAGCATAACCCTTTTAATCCGATTTTTTTTTTTCATCTTTCTACCAAGGGACGTCTTATGAGACACTATAAACTGGATGCATTAGTTATAGACTTCATTCCCCTTTACTACAAGGGTCTCTCTTAAGCTGTAAAAGAAAAAAAAAGCGTAAACTGGTACCAAGAATAAATTAATGAAGACATCTCCGAGTTGAAACTGAGTCCGCCAAGGCATAATCCTTTAACTTATTATGGTAATTTATAACTTACCTATGAGGATAGGAAATGGTTCGTTTGCATTCCACTTCATATAACGCAATCAACAACCAAGTAACAATTGTAAACTTCCTTAGCTTTACCATCACAACTGCAGTAATGATGTCAACGATTTGTGGTTTGCCTTTCCCTTCTCATCCTTAGGTATTGCCTTCACATAATAGAGAACAAGTCTAGCGTTTTATTCCAGTATAAGCCGCATGATTTTATTCACCTGAAGTTAGCATGGCCAAGAAAGTCGTATTATTGTATTACAGTTAACACCACGTGATTATATTGAGGTATGTGGGACTCATCGGAACCTGAGAGTGGTAATACCGACACCATTTTCTTCTCACAGTCAAGACAGTTCCGCATTTGGTTCCGTCTCATTACAGGCGATTCTAGTCGGCTGAGCCATATAGCGGCCGCAATTGTTAATGGTTAAATCCGTTAATCTTGACACCATAGCACAAAGGATGGAGTATGATAAGTCTTACATCTCTGGCCAGAATACAGCATGTACTGTAATGTAACTTATTCCATTTACATGCACGTCCATTTAACCTTCTATGGTCTCATCTTCTGTAGTATATAACATCCAACTAACGCTAGGCAAGTTAATTCAGATGAGAGTGAATTATGGGAATTTGTGAGAGCTAATGCTGTCACCAGTAAGCTTCTAGTGACCGTGACAACTCTAGTATTATTATCTATCTAACGTCAGACGATTTTATTCGGGTGAGGGTGAATTGGAAGAACCCAAGAGCGTTGAAGTGCACCGCTAAAATCTGATCCCGACCTGTGAAAATTTGCTGATCATTGTTAGCCGACCACCAAACATGGCCTCTTTTTACAGACAGGAAAGAAGTGCCTCTGACATTTTTATTCTGCTTCTCTCTTTATTCCCCTAGATAAATTTCATAAACTAATGGGTGTCTGGTATGTTTCTCTGCCTGTAGATGAATCCTTTAGATATGCTGCCAGGGGGAGGAAAAAAAAAAACAGTGGAGAAGCTCAAGGTGTAAAGCAGATGTAATGGAACAGTCGGCTAAATTTATCCTAACTGTATGCAGACAAATCCTTCACTAATAAAGTTTTCTGCAGGTCATTACATAAATGGTTGACTGACGTCGTTATTATCGTTATTATTTTTAATAATAATAATAATAATAATAATAATATTATTATTATTATTATTATTATTATATCAGAACTCACGCCGTCTCCATATTATACTATTACTCAGTCTGGACGGCCCACCGTTAGTATGTTTGAATGAAGCTCATTCATTCACTTTCGCCGCATTTATTTTTTTTTCCCTCTGCTACCTGAGGTCAGTCCTTGATCAAGTGTTTGTGCTTGCATGTCACTTGAACCAAGCATTCATGCCATTTATATAAAGTTTACACTCCATTTGAATCAAGCTTTACACACTGCCTTGAACAAGTATGCAGTACATTCTCTCTTAAGCTTACTAGATTATTGTCGTGGGATATACAATCAAACTGGTAGAGTGGAGGTGCTAAACAGCCTCTCACCTGACAACAATACTATACATACCTTGGTCTGCTTTCAACGTTTAGTTTGCGAAAAAAAAAAAAAATCGCTTGCTGAAGCTTAAAATGAATATTTTCTGTCATCAGAGTAAGATCACACGAAGCTTACCTTTGGCCTTTGGCAGTGGGGGGATCTTCTGTACGAGGTTGCCTTCCCACATCTATAATATCAAATCATCAGTTTTGTCCTAAGTTTTAATTCTGTTTTAACTGGGTATTATCATGTCTCTCACCCTTGTGTCCATCATCGCCATCATCCTTGCCCTCCTCATTTTAGGAGACATACTATGGACTATACGGTACTATATTTATGAACTTTGCTGAGCGGCAGCTGTTCATATGATTCTTGCCTTAAGTTTTTACTGTTACTAATTCAGCCATCAAACTAACAGAATGAATATAAAAAGTGAAAAATACAGCAAAACAAAATGATCGAGGACTACAGTTAACTCCAATGCCAATGGGTCCGTGATTATTATCATTATTATTATTATTATTATTATTATTATTATTTTACGTGTCCGAATCTGGGCAAAGGCTTCAGGGCCTATTCCCAAGTCCCAGTAGTCCTCCTTGGGGCCCAGTAGTTCTCCTACATCTCCACACGTCACCACTTCGGCGCTAATATCCACCGTCCATATTCAATACATGCTAGGGCTGTCTCATACAGAACTAGTGTACTGGTATTAGCGGAGGTAATTTTATGACATGTCGGCGGGTCATCTGCTAGATCAGAAAAGTCTGCATATTATGAAATTCAAATCCTTAAACTAATCCCTGCCCTCAGCCGGGATTTGAACCTGGGTTCATTAGGACTGCAGGCCGCCTCTCTACCAATTCTGCCACCGCCTCCCCCATATAGCAGAAATTGGCTAGAAAGATCTATGAATACCATCCTTGAAGTGTGTACTGTGGGTATAGGCCTGGAAACCCTTCACGTCTCTGATAAAGCTTATAATGGTCGTCTCGTCCTCATGGTAGGGGTGGCGGTGGCATAATCAAAAGCAAACCTATCTATCCTGCAGCCGTCAGGTTCCGAGTTCGACTTTTATACCACCCACGAAATCTTTGAGCAAGGTCATAATTCCAAAATGTTCCTACCTAGAGCTGAAATAGGGAGTTTGACGGTTAATTCGAGTGTTGCGCCTTGTATTCTGTGAGAAGGTTAGGACTTACCGGCAACAGATGTCTGTCTCAGTGACCCTTATGCAGTTGATGGCCCTCACTGTAAGATTTCTTCTTCTTCGTCTTGTTGTGGACAGCAGTAGAAAATATATTTGTGTCAAGAGGTTCAGAGTGAAGGTGAACTAAGTAGTAGTAGTAGTAGTAGTAGTAATAATAATAATAATAATAATAATAATAATAATAATAATAATTATGATAATAGTAGTAGTAGTAGTAGTTGTTGTTGTTGTTGTTGTTGTTAACCACAAGTTTATATGAACTCAGTACATTGCAGCCTGACGTTGCCTTCATCCTACATTCCACCTTCCCCCTCCTCGGGGACAGGGAGAAGTTGTGCGACGTTTGCATAACACGGCAGCAGAGTCGCCCTGCCACGTCATTGTCAACGCTCGAAGTCACCCCCTTCCTGCACCTTAGTGTGTTGTAATGGCTGGAGAGTTTTCATTTATGCAATACGCCGAGGAGACTGACAAAAAAAAAAAAAGAGAGATACATATGTACACTTAAGCTACACACACACACACACACACACACACACACACACACACACACACACACACACACACACACACAATCGGATGGTCAGTTTGGATTTAGATATGTGATGTGTCTCTGATGAATTGCGTTATTATGACAGAGCCACAAATATAAAAGAAAGCAGGATGAGGAGATTATGAACTATTGAAGTTTAAGAAAGCATCTGACTGTCCGATATCAGAGACTTCACTGGAAATAGTAAATTACAGTAGAGTTACGGGACAGCTTTTATGACCAAAAATAAAGATTTATGAAAGAAGAGGAAAATGAGGACCCTAAAAACAGGAGGGAAGTTACAAGAGGGATGAAACACACACACACACACACACACACACACACACACACACACACACACACACACACACACACACACACAGGGAGGGAGAGAGAGACAGACAGAGATGGATAGATAGATAGACAGATTATATATATATATATATATATATATATATATATATATATATATATATATATATATATATACATACATATATTGCCAGACGCCATAATCCCGTAAGGGGTGGCCATTTGACTTTGAGTTAGTTGTTTTACGGGGAGGGGCACTAACCCTCCACCAACCCACTTATTGACAAGTAGGGAGCACGTATGGTTTGGTTATATGGTTACCACCCAGCGTTGTAAATGGTTTCTTGGCTTACAGGAAAACATTTGCCTTGTCACTCAATGTAAAGCCACCTGTAAAGGAAAGAAAAGCAATAAGGAGTGACAGGGAAGAAATAGGAAGAGAGGAGGGCAGGCACAGATAAAAGAAAAAATTGATAAAGGCTAAGGAAGAAGTAGGTAGCACTACATTGAGTGGATGATGGCCACCATATATATATATATATATATATATATATATATATTGTTACGGAACAGAGATAGATAATGAACACTTCAAGTGAGAACACCAAAATCACTACTGTCCCGCAAAGTTCCAGGTTCAAAACAAAAGAGTTAGGTAAAATTACAAGTTAAAGTTTAAAGCTCAAACTAACAACTAAACATTCAGGACTCATAAGGATAATGTAATGGCAAAGAACAGGTTAAATATATGGTTAACAGCAATAGCCTCTATTAACACGAAATTAGCAAGAGTAAATTTATCTAAGGCAGCCCTGATAAAATGAGAAAACCGGATAATGCTCAGTTAATGCAAGATATATTATTACAGATACAAAGTATTATCAACAATGGCTGACATCAAAAACTCCACGTGAATCACAAAAACCTTGCCAGGCCTACGAATTAACACCTTATGCTATACAGTACAAGAAAAAATGCAACAACACTTATACTCAAATTACACAGCAGCTAGATGGTTGGAGACTTCCTGAGCACTCACAAAAATAATAACAACTGTACAGGGGAGGACAGAGATGTGAACAAAATGAGGAGTAGATCTAAGTGGCAATTAATGCGAGACTGAGCTAATTATATAGAGGCCGGCAGAGCTTGATACAAATTGTAAGAAGGACGCGCAAATGAAGCCATAGGGGACAAAGAGTTGACACTCCTGCTCTGAACAACAGAAAGAACGACTTACTCTACAATAAGGGAGGAGAAGGGGGGAGTGAGGTAGAACACGGAAGCTTGGTCACTATGGAAGCCACGAGGCGAATCGTGATCAAACATGCAGCATACTGTACGTTAGAATTATACAAAGGATGATGAATCATAGGCTATGTAACACCTCCCCACAAAAAAAAAAAAAAAAAAAATTACAAAGGAAATTTCTTATTACTCTAAAACAATCTGTCTAAATTCTAGATAAGCAATCTGCAATAACATTTTCTTTCCCCTTGGCATGTTGTATGTCTAATGAATACTCCTGAAGAAGTAGACTCCATCTTGTCAATCTCTGATTTTTATCTTTAAACTTACTAAGGAATTTCAGTGGGTTATGATCGGTATAAATGACTATGGGGTCAAAACCAGAACACAAATAAAATGAAAAATGCTGTAAACCCAAAATCAAGGCCAAAAGCTCTTTCTCAATAGTTGAGTAGTTCTTTTGAGGTGGAGTGAACTTCTTACTGTAATAAGATACAGGGTGTTCAATACCCTGATCATCCTCTTGCAGCAAAACAGCCCCAGCTCCTGTATCACTTGCGTCAACAGCCATCTTAAAAGGGTTAGCAAAATTTAGAGTAGCGAGCACTGGCTGACTTAAGAGGATAGCTTTAAGTTTGCTGAAAGAGGATTCACAGTTATCGGTCCAGACAAATTTAACTCCCTTTTTCAGTAGGTCTGTAAGTGGTGATACAAGAATTGAAAAGTTAAGAACAAATCTCCTGTAATAACCTACCATTCCCAAAAATCTTTGTAGCTCTTTCCTACTTTTATGTCTGGGAAGATCACTTATAACCTGAACCTTAGCTCCTGGTGGTGCAACATATCCATCACCAATTACGTACCCAAGGTACTGAACTTTAGCTTGACCAAACTCACACTTTGATAAATTTGCAACAAGATTAGCCTGAACCAAACGCTCAAGAAATTTACTGACATGGCATAGGTGATCTTTCCAGTTGTCACTGAAGATTAATACATCATCAATATAAACAACACACCCTGCCAAACCCTCTGTTACAACATTCATGAGCTTCTGAAATGTGGCTGGTGCATTCTTCATACCATATGGCATTACAGAACATGCAAAAGTCTTTCCTAGTGTTACAAAACATGAGATCTCCCTAGCACGTTCAGTCATAGGTGCTTGCCAGTATCCCTTTAACAAATCAAACTTACTTATGTACCTAGCCTTTCCGATCTTGTCTATGCAATCTTCCACGCGAGGGAGAGGGTAAGTGTCTGTTTTGGTTATCTGATTAACACGTCTGTAGTCGATGCAAGGCCGCTGTGATCCATCTGGCTTAGGGACTAGAGTGACAGGAGAACTCCACTTGCTCTGACAGGGCTCAATCATCTTGTGGTCCAACAGGTAGCCAAGCTCCTTCTGGATGAGAGGAACTTTCACTGGGTTCACACGGTAAGGAGGCAGTTTAATTGGCTTTGCGTCTCCAACATCGACATCATGCATCAACACAGTGGTTCTTCCTGGAGTGGCACGGAACACTTGCGGGTACTCCTGCAGTAATGCCGAAAACTCCTGCCTTTCCTCGGGAGCTAGATGAGAAAGCTTAGTCTGGAGATCATTCATGATATCAGGATTCTTCCCCAAACTATCACTCAGGCTCATGCTGCATGGGAGAACTTCACTTGCAGACTCGGGTGGAACAGCTACAGTGCAGACTGGGTTATTTTCGTCCCGCCTGTGATATAACTTTAGCATGTTGATGTGACAAAGTTGCTTGTTCTTTCTACGATCTGGTGTGGCGATGACTTAGTTGACATCACTGAGTTTCTTCTCCACGAAATAAGGACCACTAAACATTGCTTGAAGAGGTTGCCCATGCACCGGTAGCAGAATCAAAACCTGATCTCCTGGCTGAAAGTGGCGTAACCTGGACTTCTTATCATACCAAGTCTTCATCTTCTCCTGAGCAGCTCCTAAATTCTCTCTCGCCAGCTGTAAAGCAGTGGACAGCCGTTCTTTGAACTTCATCACATACTCCAGCAGGTTGACGTCATTTTCCTCCAACAGCCAGCATTCCTTGAGTAGCTTAAGGGGTCCTCTTACTTCATGGCCAAACAGTAGTTCAAAGGGTGAGAAGCCCAGTGATTCATTTGGAGATTCTCTTGCGGCAAATACAACGAATGGAAGACCTTTATCCCAGTCTTTCTGATGTTCCAAACAGTATTTCCTGAGCATCGATTTGAGTGTTTGATGATATCTGTCCAACGCTCCTTGGGTCTGGGGATGGTAAGCTGAAGACGTGATCTGGGTGATGCCCAACTCTTTCAGAGACTGCTTGAAAACATTTGACATGAAATTACTTCCCCGGTCTGACTGTACCTCCTTCGGCAGACCAAACTTTGTGAAGAACCCTAGCATTTCCTTAACCACGTTCTTTGCTGAGATATTTCTAAGTGGAATGGCTTCAGGATAATGAGTAGCCATATCAATCAGGGTCAACACATAAGAAAATCCTGAAGAAGTCTTAGGAAGAGGGCCCACAATATCCACGGGTGAAAGGCGCCTCAAAAGGAGGAATGGGAACTAGAGGTGCAACCTTTTCGGTCTGATTACACTTCCCCACAACTTGACAGGTGTGACAAGACTTACAATACCAGGAAACATCTCTGAAGATACCTGGCCAGTAGAAGTGTTTCAAAATGCGTGCCACAGTCTTCCTCACTCCAAGGTGTCCTGCCAAACTGGAATCATGAGCCACTCTGATGATATCCTGCCTACAAACACGAGGGATGACAACTTGATGTACAACCTCCCATTCACAGTCGGCTGATGCTGTTGGGGGTCTCCACTTTCTCATAAGTACTCCTGACTTTATATAATAACAAGTAGAAGCACCAGCTGACTCTTCCTCACTGCAAGCAGAGTTAGCTAGACCTTTCAACTCAGGGTCAGCAACCTGCAACTCAACCAACTCTTGACGAGACAAATTATCAACACTTCGGGGTATTGCCTCATCTGGTGAGTGGTCCAAATTAGCAAGAAAAGTGTCAGCTAGGATAACATCATCATCAATATCCTCTAAGTCACCAGTAACTTTAGACTTAGCCCTAGTGACAGCACATGCAGAGAACACATCAGGGATATCACAATCCTGGGTCGCAGTCACTGGTTCACTAGACAACTGAGGAGCTGGACACACTTGACTTCCACCAATATCATTTCCAAGTAAGAAAGTTACACCTGACATTGGGAGTGTCTCAACCAACCCAACCATAACGGAACCATTAACAAAACCAGACTCTAAATTCACTCTGCACAGAGGGACAGAGAAGTAATTATTCCCTACACCTTGTAAGATTACAGTTTCATCAGAGGAATTAACATTAGAGCCTAGAACACTGGTCAGCATAAGGGATTGGCAAGCACCTGTATCACGATATATTTTAACTGATTTCCTGTCATTACTGTCCAGAGGACTGACAAAACCATCAGACAGGAAATTAGCACATGAACTCTTGAGAGTGCCACCCACGTTACTGCCCAAAAGAGGAGCTTCATCATGAGAATTTAATTTACCCCTCAAAGCAGGTTCAGTTAACTCGGTTAAAGAATTCTGGGAACTCTCAAGGGTGGACACTAGACCAATTGACTGAATATTTAAAGACTCCTTTTTGTTCACATCACGCTGTCTCCTGAAACATTTCTCCGTAGTATGACCAAGCTTACTACAATAAGTACATTTACTTTTCTGAAATCTAGAGGTGAAGCTGGTATTTACTTCCTGAGAAACATCATCTTTATTCTCTTTCCTGTTACCTGTACTCTGAGTAGAGGCAACGTACTTACTCTCAGCTTTCCTTTTCTCTTTAGAATATCTCTTGTGAGTGAGAACATATTCATCAGCTAAAACTGCAGCATCAGACAAATGATCTATTCTTTTCTCATCAAGATATAGGCTTCCATCTTTATTAATACACCTTTTGAAGTCCTCCAGCAAAATCATCTGCTTAAATTAACCAAAATCAGAATCCACATTCTTAGAATTTAACCACTGCTCAAACAGATCTTCTTTGATTTTTGCATACTCAACATGGGATTGCTTAGCTTGCTTATAAGTTGTCCTAAATTTTACTCTATAGGCTTCAGGAACAAGCTCATAGGCCTTAAGAATCAAGCTCTTAACTACATCATAATTATCAGATTGATCCTGAGGCAAAGATGCATAAGTTACTTGAGCTTTACCGGTGAGAACAGTTTGAAGGAGTACTGGCCAATACTTTTTGGGCCAATTAAAACCTGTAGCTACCCTCTCAAACAACTGAAAATACTTAGTTAAATCAGATTCATTAAAAGGAGGGACAAGTTTAACATTTTTAGCCACATCAAAATCATCAGAGCTAGATGATCCAGTTCCACCTTGTTTCATGCGATACTCATGGTCTGCCTAAATCCTAGCAAGTTCAATTTGTGCCTCCTGAATACGAGCCTGAGATTCAGCCTCCTTAGCACGAGCCTCCTGCAGGGCTAGCTGTAACTTAGCTATTTCAATCTGTGTTTGCTCATCTGGAGGAGATACATTAAACAAGCTTTTATTAATCATGTCAGCAATTTGATCTTTAGACTGATGAGAGCGAACAGCAATTCCCAATTGTTGAGCAACAAGCTTAAGTTCATTCTTTCTTCTGTTTTCTACATCACACACTGTTTGCACATTTGACAAAAAATCTTTGGCTTCATCAAGAGCAGTAATAGTAGACATCATGAATAAATCACAGTCACAAAGTATCAAGCAATATCCTTATGATAATATCCTGAATATCCTGGCGAGGTCGCCAAATTTATGTTAAGGAACAGAGACAGATAATGAACACTTCAAGTGAGAACACCAAAATCACTACTGTCCCGGAAAGTTCCAGGTTCAAAACAAAAGAGTTAGGTAAAATTACAAGTTAAAGTTTAATACTCAAACTAAGAACTAAACATTCAGGACTCATAAGGATAATGTAATGGCAAAAAACAGGTTAAATATATGGTTAACAGCAATAGCCTCTATTAACACGAAATTAGCAAGAGTAAATTTATCTAAGGCAGCCCTGATAAAATGAGAAAACCTGATAATGCTCAGTTAATGCAAGATATATTATTACAGATACAAAATATTATCAACAATGGCTGACATCAAAATCTCCATATGAATCACAAAAACCTCACCAGGCCTACGAATTAACACCTTATGCTATACAGTACATGAAAAAATGCAACAACACTTATACTCAAATTACACAACAGCTAGATGGTTGGAGACTTCCTGAGCACTCACAAAAATAATAACAACTGTACAGGGGAGGTCAGAGATGTGAACAAAATGAGTAGTAGATCTAAGTAGCAATTAATGCAGAGACTGAGCTCA